>NC_046228.1:1717254-1759754 GCF_009819885.2 Catharus ustulatus | reverse complement strand
GGGCAGCAGGAAACATTAGAGGGGGCACAGGGTGACAGAAAACTAGGAGAAAATTCATCTGCTCTCTGAAAGAGAAAAGCAGGCAATCTGAAATTTGGGTCCTGCAATTACCAGAACCTTAGATGCGTCTAAAAGAGAGATCAAGACAATATTTTTGTCCATTGGGACTCTCTCATTAATAATAGAAGTGGGATTTCTTTGTAAGCGTGACGTTTGTCACCTTTCCTTCTACTCACACAGGCAGGTGGTGCCAAGGCATGGGGTGCACTGAGAACATCTCCTGCTCTTCCATGCCCCTGGGAAAAGCACACTGAGCTCTCCTCATGCCTAAGGAGAGGTGACATCCTGCTTGGCTGGGATACAAAACGCTCTTGCCCCTGGCAAATCCCCTTTTCCCAGTGAAACCAGTGTTGAGCAGCACCAACACTCTGGCAGAGGTTGCAACGATGCTGGGACAGCTCCTCTAGTGACCACAGGGAAGGAAAGAAGAGGCACAGCCTCTCCAAAATCCTGCTGCTTCCCAGGGTTGGGCAAGTCAGGAAGGTTCTCCACAGTGTGCACAAACTGAGCAGAAAAAGAGAAAAATCTGACCGGGGTTTGTGGGAGAACTTTGATATCTCACACTCCTGCACAAACACCCTTCACAGCCTCCACGGATTTCTGGGACATCATAGGAATCAGCTGGCAATTTCTTTTATGCAAATCGTATGAAATTCTCTGTAGGAACACAGGAGAGAGGAGGAAGTGTGGTTATAAACATCCAGAAACCAGAGCTGTGAAAAGAAGGGCATGGAAATCTGCATGTGTTTTTATTCTGAACAAATCGACCATTAGCCACAGCACTAATAGCAATTCACCACGCTGGACCTGATTTCAGAGCTGACAAAAAGCCATATTTCTATTTCATGTCAGAGTATTTCCAATCTTTCCATGCTCCTGATGCTCCAGGCTCATACCTGAAACAGCAAAATCTGGACAGAAATGAATTTCCACTTGTCTCACCACCTTCCTCTTGGACCACATGGTATTCCCACATCACTGAAAAAATACAAATCATGTTATAGCAGTGGGTATGGCCTGCACAACAGGTTTAAAATCATCCCCTTGCTGCACATGGAGCTGGTCTGTGGCAGAACAAGGTGCTGCTTTCATTTTCCATGGAAATGAGCTCAGGAGAAGGAAGCTGTGGGAGTCTGTCAAGCACGCAGTAAACTCAGGTCTGAAGCGTGGCATTTCCTGATGCACATCCTTAATTACAACAACAGAATAGAGAGTGTGGAGGAGGAACTTTTACAGAGCATTAAAGGAAGGAGTGATAGGTGGTACAGCTGTCTGGATTTCCTTGGAAATACGAAGCAATATCACTTATTAATTATGCTGAGGTAACTGGGAAAAAAATTTAAATATAGAAGTACCTGAAACCAGTAATTGGCTGGAAAGCACCCCCCCCTCCCATCTTACTCTGCTGCTGTAGAAATTACCAACAAAATATATTCTGCTTCATTTCCCATGACACTAAACACTTGGAATATGGTTCCATATCTTAATATTATTGAAAGATGAAGTGACATTATGAAAAAACCTAATGCAGAGCTTCTCTCTTTCTGAGCAGGCAGTGCCAGCTCCATCTCCTGGAATGTGAATGCTCCTTTCTTTTGCACCTGGGAATGTGGAGGGCTTGCACAAAGCTGGTCCCAAAATCATTCTTCCCCTCATGTTTTTGTCCCATGATTGAGTTGCAAAAATAAAGAATCAACTGGTTGGTTTTCAGCCTCCAAGACGAGCTGCTGGGCTTCAGAGTTGTGGGCAATCATTTATGAAAGTACAACAAAACTGAGTAAACCTGATCTGAACATTGAATAATTTAGGGGATAACGTTCATCACTTGCAAAGGAGGAGCATGTGCATGATATAAATGTCCAGAAAGCTGCTCATGGGTACAGGGAAAGCCAGAAGGAATAGGGCAACTCCTCTCCTAAATCACCTGGAAATGCCCAGCCTGGTGCTCCATGGAGAGGTGCCCCCATCCCCTTCCAAAGAGCTCCCAGGTTGGGCACTGGTGGCTCATGCATCACACATTGATCACCAAACTGGGGTGGAAATCCCCACTGAGGAAGGAGAATAGTGAGGAGACAAATCGTGCTGCTCTCCAGCAAAATCTGGTTTGATGGATCAAAGTTCCAGAGCAATTGCCACTGCTAAGTTATGATTTTTTTTTAATTTTAAATAGAATATTTCAGTTTTAAGTGTAAAATATTTCTCTAGCTGTAAGACCCACAACAATTAAAATGGAGCATCATAGATCTTAAACATCCAGGATTTAATTGTCAAAAATGAGTAAATTCAAGGTTAGATCTATTATTCCAGCCTTTGAATCCTGTGGGATAAAGGTAGTTGACAGATTATAAACCCAGCCCCAGGAGGAGCAGTAGGGCTGGCCAGCAATAGGGTGGGATTATTAAAGAATAATTTCCACTTTTTCCAAAGATATTTATTTCTGTTTTACCAAGCATAACAAGTTTATTTTGATGGCTACCAGACCCACTAATTTCTCTTGGAATCAGGCAAAATGATTCCTCAAGAACCGCCATGCCAGGCAGTGTAGGAAACACACCTCAGAGTGGTTGTTAAAGATAAATTCCTTGGAAGTTTGACTTGGCATTCTTCAATTACTACTCTAATTATTCTTCTATTACTTAGGCAGTGAGCCAAAGGTTTCCTGGGTGCAGAGGAAGTTAATAGGGGAGATGAAGCAAGATTGTGAGGCCATGTCAGCATATGTTCATTAAAACCTGATTTCTTCAGCATTAAACTCACTCCTGGCACCAACAACGTTCTACTCTGCCTGTGTATTTAATGATAAAAAAATAATTATTTACAATATTTCCTGACCCAGTTTCTTTGGTTGTTTGTTCAGAACTGTGCCTATTTTTTTTTAAAAAAATGAGGAATTCATTGGGAAATCTACAGTGAAGAAGGTGCTGTCTGCTGTTCATTGCTAGAAGGAAATTAAGGAGTTTCCAAAAGCTTCCCAGTAATCCCCACTGCTTTCCAGTGTTCAGTGCTGGATATATATAATTACATATGAAAAAATTACATTTGAAGAAAGTTATTTGAGTTGCAAAGCCAAGTACTTGAAAGTTAAGAAAAGGCATTTTTACCATTGCCTGTGCAATCCTGGCTCTTCCCACTTCTGTATCCAAGTTCTAATATTAAAAGAGAGGGAATGGGAAAATATTCCGTGGTTATGTAGTTAAAGATTGGATCGTAATGCACGTGCTCCTGGGAGCAGAAATGGGGCTGCAGACATATGTAGCTGTAAATCTGGCATTCCTGAACATCCAGATCCTGCCTATCCAAACCAAATAACTTCCTTTTAACATATTTTTATGTAATTTCCTGGTTTCTTTCACTTCTAAGGGAATATTTATGAAGCAAATCATCTTATGCAGAGCTGTTTAAAATAATATTGATTTCTTGCGTCCAGCTCCCTTTGTTTTTCTCCCTCTTCCACACTTGTTCACCTTTTTTCCCTGGGAAAATACAGAAATATTCCCTCTGTGGAGGCACCTGGGGGTGTTAGGGAATGCTGGGAGAAGATGCAGGGATTAAGGTGATGTTGGGCTTCAGGGTCAAAATTCTTTGGAATTTCATAAAACCCACCTGGGAGGGAGCCAGGAGGGGGGAAACTCCAGGGAAAAAAAGCCAAAGGGGCTTCTTAAAATCCAGTTTATAACTCAGTTAAAGCTGAGAGACATTTTGTGGGACCAGAAAAAGCCTTTCTCTGCCCTGAAGGATTCCTCCCTGCCAAATTTCAAGTCAGAGTTCATGCAGCTGTTGGAGCTCATCCCAAAAAAAAAGTCTTGGGAATCACTCCCAGCATGGAGGTCTGGGTGGCCAAGGGGCTCCTGCTGAGAAACATGAGGGGCTCTCCTCTGATTTTTCGAAGTCTGAGGAGTTTGTCATTGGTGGCAGAGGAAGAAGAAAGTAATTTCTGAATTTCCAGCCCCTCAAGGCTCATCCCCAGCCCATCCCACTGGAATGGGATGGGGCATCAAAGGACAGACAGAAGGAAAAAATCTGTTGTAGATGTTGGAAACCAATCTAAATCCTTCCTGGACAATCTGCTTATTGAATATGTCCATTTAAATTCACTTCACAGTCAAGGAAAACGAGATTATTTTAAAAATAAATGTTTATTAATGCATGTTATGGCAAAAAAAACCCCAGTCTCTTCCTCCCCCTCTTCTCCAAACTCAGATCAGAGAGAACCTGAGCTGTGCTCATCATTAAATGTAAAAATCTATATATATTTATTTATTAATTTTATTTTTTTAAGTAGGTTTAACAAAAACACGATTTAATGGATCACCAATAAACAAGTTTTAAAAAAAATTTCCCTTTTAAAATTATGAAGGGAAGAGAAAGCATCAAGGTAGCCAAATCTCCAGGACGTCTTACAGCATATTAGGTATAGATCCAACCCCAAGGAATTTTTATTAACCTCTCACTGCTCCCAAACTCAGAAGAATTGCCCCAAATCAGAGTTGAACACCTCACAGCAAAGCTGTGGAAAATTTTTCTGAGAAGATGATTCTGCTCTCCTCCAGCGTGGCTTGGAGCCGTGTCCTCACCCTCAGGACAGCACCCTGCATGTCTGGCATTTTTTAGTGTGACTATTTAGAGGCAAAACTTTGGATTGCACATCCCTGCCTCAGCCTGCAGGATCTGGAGCTGAGGGTTTGGCTCTGAGCTGGCTTTGGCAGGGAGCTGCTCCCTGTGCAGGGCACCAGCACCAGAATCCTCCCTTCCCAGCCAGCCCTGAGCATCTCCCACCTCCTGGACCCTTCCTCCTTGCTGCTCTCCTGGGATGGTTTTTATTTTTTCTTACATTTGCATACATATATGTACACAAACAATGGGGCAGGAATGCTGGAGCAAAGCTTTATTCCATCACAACCATCAGCCTCATTTTACAGAACCAAGCAAGGGAGATGGAACAGCTTCAGCTGCTGGCACAGCACACCAAGTTCTCTTTGTTACAAACTCTTTAACAACTTTCTAGCCAATAGCAGAGTATTAACAGCTGACAAGTGTTTGCTCAGGCCAGTTAATAAAGCCACATGTACATCTTGCTTTGAACAAAGCTTGCTTGGAATGGCTTAAAACAATGGGTAAATCTTCATTATTAACTTTACATATTTCTATTTTGCTGAACATATTTTCCTGAGGAATATCTCTACACAGCTCACAGCCCTATTGTTTCTTGTCCTTGCACCTTGAGCATTCTTGCATTTTTCCATCCTGAGATTTCTTTCACACAGCTTTCTGAGAGTTTTAAACCTTTTCTATTTCCCACATCTCCTGAGGTGGGAAGCTGCCTTTCCTCACAATATTGGTGACCTGTCCTGAGCATTATTCCTTCTGTTGTGTCTTATTTGTTTTCCCTCAGATCACCCTGCTTTAAACCTCAGGGATGCAGCAGCCAGAGGGGTTTTGGGGGTGATGGGAGATCAGGGGGTTTGTGTCCAAATTCTGCAGCTCTGCTGGCTGGGGTGGGTGCTACAGGCTGAGCAGCCTTGCTGGGGGAACTGGTTCTGACTGGGATCTGGGCAAGAACTTTGACACAGAGGCACCCAGCTCAGTGCTGGGGCTGATGCTGTTCCTCCCCTCTGTCTGTGGTGTGGGCAGTGGGATCAGAGGAACTGTGTCAAATTTGCCAAGGACACTGAGCTGTGTGGGGCAGTGACAACCTGGAGGGAAGGGGGGCATCCAGAGGGACCTGGACAGGTTGGAGAATTGGGGTGATGAAAAATTCCAGCAGTGAGTGCTCCCAGCCCAGAAACCGAGTCCTGGGCTACATCCAAAACACTGTGGGGAGCAGGGCAGGGAGGTGCAGTGAAAGGACAAGGAGCAGTGGGTACAAACTGAAAGAGGGGGAGTTGAGTTTGGATATTAGGAAGAAATTCTTCCCTGGGAGGGTGGGGAGGCCCTGGGGTGCCCAGAGCAGCTGTGGCTGCCCCTGCATCCCTGGCAGTGCCCAAGGCCAGGCTGGAGCACCTGGAATAGTGGAAGGTGTCCCTGCCATGGCAGGGGTGGAATGAGATGATATTTAGTGTCCCTTAACATTCTGTGAGGATCTCTGGAGGTGAATACAAATGTACCCACGAACCAGAAACTACAAGGAGGGAAAGCTGCATCCCATTAACTGAAAGCTGTTGTGGAAACCACACACTGTGAGCAGTGGTTGGACTGTGGCTCACCAGACCTGATTCTGAGCTGATTTTTCTGGCAGGAAAAAAAACCTCAAGCACCCCTAATTATGAAGCAAAGGGATGAGGAAGGGTTTCAGAGTCACCTGTGTCACCCATGAAGAGCTTCACCCACTGTGAACCCCATCAGCACCTCCTGCTTCACCTCCAAACCCATCTGCCAACATCAGGGACATCCAGCAGCTCCTGCAGCACCTGCTCCAAAATCTCTGCTCGCTGCAATTAAATATTTAGATAACGCTTCATTTGTGAAAATTAGATTTTAGACGTGAATTAGGACTACCTTAATTATTACACTAAAACATGGAAATGATAGTATATTATTAGAAACATATTTTTCTTGCAAAACTGTGTTTGCAATCGCGCCAGGAAAAAAAAAAGTTATGAAATAGACTTTTTATAGTAGGTGTTAATTCTGAATAATTAGGATTAGGCACTGGGGATTTGCAACCCAAATAAAAATTTCCTAATTAACCCTTATATTGGCCCTAACAGAAAAGCCAAATAGTTCAGCAATAAAAAAAAAGAAAAATGGAAAAAAAACCCCGCTCTCCACATATATAAGTGGATATCTAATAGTCTAAAGCAAAATGGGATTTAAAGACACCTCCTGGAAAATGTTTACAAACCTGACCAGAGGAGAACCCTGGGATTTGGATTTGCTATTATGTGATCGACCTGATCCAGATATTTTAGGATCACATCCCAATTAGGAAAAGTGAAATCATCTCAGATCCTTTTCTTGACACTCTCTTAATGCTGATGCTACCTTGTTTAATTTCCTTTATAATGATTAATAAGGTTTATTTGGGTTTTTTATTGTCTAGATTTTCTAAAGTATCCCATGGCACATCCAGGAAGTGATGTTTTCATAGGAATAAGAGCTGGGAAACATTCCAGCCAGGAGGGACTGGAGCCTGCTCAGCTCCATCACCTTTTGGAGCTGCACTGGGTCCATCTCTCCTTTTAAAGCAGCCCTGACCAACAGCACTCCAAAGTGAGGGGGAAAAGAAGGAGGGTAGGAAATAATTCTCTTCCTCAACCAAGGGCAAGAAGAGAACCACAGAATGTCCTGGTTTGGAAGGGACCCACAAGGATTGAGCTCAATTCACCCCCAAAATCCCACCCTGTGCCAGAGAATCCTGGAGCTCTGGCAGCCTGGGTGCAGCTCTTGTGGGCTCACATAAACACTGGGGCACTGCAGAGGATCTCCAGTTCATTTCTCTGCCCAAGGTGTAAGGATCAATGCACAAATCCAAGGTAAAACCCACCCTGCTCCAGTTCCATATGTTTTAAAGCTTCTTCTGTTTTCATTTCCTAGACAGACTTGGCAAACTGCAGAAATACGAGCTACACTTGAGCTGAAACAAGACCTGGCCAAACTTTGAGGTTGCCAGGGTTTGAGATGCATGCAAAATCGAGGCAGATCCCTCTAGATATGATCATTTTTATGAGTTAAGAAAACACAGAGGCATCCATCCAGCTTTTCCCACCAGCAGGTGAAACGTGCCAAATGTCCCAGTTTGCTGCAAAAATGTGGCACCAGGCTCAGTGAATACTGCAAATTCTCCTCTCCTCTGCATGTGGAAGGAGATGAACCACCTGGATGAGAATCCATGAGCTGAATCACCAGGATGAGAACAGCACAGAGAATCCATGAGCTGAATCACCAGGATGAGAACAGCACGGTGCCATTGACAATCACAGGATCTGAGGGAATGGCTGGGGCTGGGCCAGGGGTTCAGGTTGGATTTTAGGGAAAGATTCATCCCCCAGAGGGTGCTGGCAGTGCCCAGGGAGTGGGAGCAGCCCCAGAGCTCCAGGAGTTTGGACAGAGCTCCCATGGTGGGATTTTTGGGGTGTCTGTGCAGGGACAGGAGCTGCACTGGTGATCTCCTCATCTCAGGACATTCCATCAAAGTGAATTGTGCCTGATGGCTGATTCCTGAGCAATGCTGGCACAAGAGAGAGGAAGATTTATGTCTAAAGAGCTTCGTCAGACCGATATTTAGGCAGTATTAATTACCCTTATTAAGAATGAGCTGTAACATTGGTGAGTGTTTATAGATATAGGCAAAGTGCATGAAATTGGGACAGTCAGGGAGAAAAGCACAAAGATTTCTAACAATCATTTTAGGGTCCAATCATTCAAATAACCACAGACAACATTGGAATAACCTCAAACACACATTGGTTCAGCTCAGAGAAATGCACAGTGCAGGATATTGCATACATACCTCGTGAGTGCTCTCCCTCAGCTTGCTCCAGATTGGAGCAATTGGAGCCAAGCTTTGCAGCTCCCAAATCCCTTGGGATGCCCCCATAGCATCCACTGCTCTCCCAGGCCCCATTCCCAGCACTGCAGCCCCACCAGGGGAGCACTGCCAGGCTGTTACCCGCAGACCACGCTCTGCCTCCCAGGAAAACCAGGATTTTGCTCAAGGTTTATAGATTCAATCAAACCTCAAACAATTCCCATGGAAGTACTCGATATACATGAGGCTGAAGCCTTAATTTTTTAAGTTTGCTTTTCCCTTGCTGTACAGATTAAATACGTAATTTGATTTCATCTCATTCAATTTTAAAACGATTAATCTTATCAAAACCCACACGAGTGGTCCCAGCTCAGTCCAGCTGGACAGGTGCATCTCAATTCCATCCTTGACCTGGATTTCCTCTCCATGCACCAGGAGCACTGAGTCCTGTGCTCAAAATACTGTCTCCAGTCGAAAAGAGAAGCAAAATCCAAATTCCCAAGTGCCCAAAAAGAAAAGCAGGGTTCCATTTTCCTCTGCTGGCACTCTGCCTCCTGCAATGTAGGCTGGATTTCCTTCTTCTAAAATCTGGGAACAATATAAATGGGAGATAACTTGCAATCCTTAATGCTTTCCATCCTCTTTGCAAAATCTTTTTATAATGCTCAAATAGTTGGCTTCCAGTGATGATCTTATAATGATCCTAGGGAGTACTGAGAAACTGCGAGGAAATTCAAGTCAAATACATTTTAGAAAATTAATACAATATCACAGACCTTATATTGAATAATTTTCATTACAGGATATAATTCTCTTACTGGGGAAGAGCAATAACATGGTGATTGTTGATGTTGCCAGTGCTTTTGCTGTATTTTTTAAAAAATCTGCACTACTTAGGCAGTAAATTGTGCTGTTATAGTTGCTCAGCAACCATAACTTCTGCACACTCACCTCCTATGGTTTTGTAGCAACAACAATCTTATGATAACAAGGGGATGGGTATCTTTTTTTTTTATAATCAAGATTCTCCTTGATATGCAAATGTATGCAACATTTAATGTATTATGTATGGAAAAAAATTAAAATAATTATTTCATTTGAGTAATGAGCCTTAAGTGTTGATTTCAGATTTCGAAAAGCAGGAATGGACCTGCTGAAAATTTGATACCAATAAACAGAGGAATCCACTGGCATAGAGTAAAACAATTATATTCTCCTTGGAACACCTGCTATTTACATATCTCAACTGTGAGATACAAAAGAGGAACAGGGAGAACGTTCTGGCTTTGTGGGTTTGAGTTTTGGTAATTTAACACAAAAGAAAAATAAATAATTGGGAAAAAAAAAGAAGAGAAACAGAGTAAATTCAGCACCTGCAGAGCAGGACAAAATTATGTTAATCTTCTCCAGAGAAACTTGACTTTTCTGGGTAGATCAAGGATTAAGAGAATTTTGGGCAACTCCAAAGCAAGAGGAAGAGGGACTGGGTTTTACATCTCCACAAGAAAAAAAAATCAGGTTTTAACAAATTTTCTTCTTGGACTCTTATTTCTTATGGACTTTTCTCTTTGGACTGAAGTGGAATTTGCTCGTGGATGTGCTGTTGTACTTCAAGATTTTTAAAAAGTATTTTTTGTTATTTGCAAAATTTTGGTGTGGTTTGGTTTCTTTTTCATTTTCAGAATGTTTCTATACTCAAATGATACATTTATTTTTTTCCTCATCTTCTGCATGCAGAAAATAAAAAACTAAATACAGAAGTTATTAGATCATTCTGCAGGAACATCAATGGACCAAAATTATTCTCTCCTTAATTGTTTTACTTAGGGAAAAAGTAAAATTATCTACATTTCTGTTTTAATTGCTAGAAGGTAAAAAATTATTTGATGTATTTGGAGGAATGTGTGATGGCACAACACCTCAGAGTGTTTTTAATTATTTAATGGAACAAGTTTGTTTCCTTTCAAGTAGAATAGAATTTAACTTTTCACACCTGCACCAAGTTTGGGCTCAACTTTAATTTCACTTCCTCATTTGATTGAGGTTTCCCCACCATAAACACAACTGAGTTTCTTCTTTTTGGAAGCTGGGATTTGATGGCAAATTCATGTGGCACCACAGAAGAGGGAGCTGCTCTGGACATCAAAGAGGGAATTTTCCCTGTTTCATCTCTGCCTACTCAGGATATCCTCCAACTTCTGGGAAGATTTGTAAGTACTTGAACATCATGTCTCTTTATTAAGCTACAAATGCCCTAAATGGAGCCTCCTGCTCTGGGATGCTGCTGTTGAGTGCCAAGACCCCTCCACCTGAGCACCACAATCCATGCTCTGCTGGAGTTGAGATCAAACCAAGAATTTCACTTTCCTCCTGCCCTGAGGCCACCACTACAAAATTATCTGCCAAGCAGCGTGGATATAAATAGAAAAATAAAGAAATCCGCCCTGGACTCTTTAGAGAAATGACTTTTTTCAGCAATAGGAAGGGAATAGAAAGTGGCTTCCCACTGCCAGCTGCCTCCTGGTCCTCCACCAGGACTGGGCACCTTTCCCAGTCACCTGCAAGAATCCCTCCCTCACCCTGCCCTCAGCACTTCCCAGGGCTGAAAGCGTTTAGAAAAGCTTTAACTCAGATGTGCCATCAGAAGTGGCAGTGCAGGGAAGCTGCCACATCCCTGCAACACACTCAGCATTTCCCCAAGGACCTCGTGGTCCGGGTTCCAAATATAATTAGGAGAAATTTCAAACACGGCTTTAGATGACGTATACAGCAACACACAGCTCTGACACAGCTATAGAGGATATTTCTTCCAGTCTTTAATCATCAAGTCATATTTTGTCTTCTTTACATATAGGTCATTTCTTTGACAGAATAAATTATGATTAGCCTCTTAGTTTAAATGTAAAATTTAGCAGAACTATAGTGTCACTGCTCCCTGTGTTCTTCCTTTCAGTATTTCTCTTTCATTAAAACTGCCTTTGAAATCTTTTACCCTCTACTCCATCTGAAGCCCAGGGAGGACACTCTAATTTCTGAAACCCTGTCTGTGCTAAAGGAAAATGTGGAGGCTCAAGCTTCTGCATCATTTTCTTTTCCCTTTTTTTTTTTTTTTAAGGATACCAAGATCACAGTGATGCTGGTCTACAACAGGCAGGGAGCAGCCAGGCAGAATATGGGATGTGCTGGGAGAATTTTTGTGCAAACTGGGCCTTTTCTCAGAGCACAGTTCTTCCCTTAACATCCAAGGAATAAAACCAAACAGAAACATTTTTTTTTTCAGGCGCAAATCTTTCCCTTCCCCAAAATTTTAGATGCCATATATGGACGTGCATATATAAAATATTTACTCTGAACAGAGACAACTTATGAAATTCAACAGGCTGGGCCCTTTTGAACATCATAAACTTTGCTGGCCAGGCTGATGTGTTCATGTATAATTTTCACTGCCTCCAGAAACCCTTTTTCTGCTCGATTCTCTTTGCTGCTCTGAAGTGTTTGGAGAGTGCACAACAGCTCCCTGCACATCCCAGAAGGTGCCAGGCACCCTCCCCACTGTGTAAAAACTCTGATTGCTCAGGGCATGCCAGAGCTGTGCCAAAATCCCACCCAGGGTCACGCTGAGAATCACTCACCCAAACTGGGGCAGCACTTGGCTCTTGCTGCCACACCAAACTCCATCCAAACCACCATGGAAAATCTTTTCAGTGTTTTCACAAGGCCCTGGGTGCACGTTAGCAGGTACAGAATCGTGGAATCATGGACTGGTTTGTGTTGGAAGGGACCTTAAAGCTCATCCAACCTCCCACTAAACCAGCCTACCCAAGCCCTGCCTAACCTGGCCCTGATTTGTTTAAGCTAACATCTGCAGCAAACCAAAATATACTAGAAAAGAGAATAAAAAACTCAAAAATAAATCACAAATGACCAAATATTACATTGCTCCATCAACTCTTGTGGTTCTACTTTGAGAAACACCAAGTCAGGATGAGAAGGGAAATAATAAAATGTGTTAGACATGCCATGCCAAGGCACTTTTTCACTGGGCTGAAACCTCTTATTACCCAGCCAGCAAGATTGTTTAAGTGCTGACCAGTTTGCAAGTTTCAATCTCTGTAAATATGAGTGCAAAAAGCAAAGAGGAGCTTAACCATAACTGTGAGGATCTGCTGTCCAACAGAAAACTAAAATTGCATCAACATATTATAAATATGAGGATTTAAAGCCTTCTGGAGAGGGTGAGGTTATAATGCTGCTGGACCAATACTATAAAACATGAAAGATTTCATCCTGCTGCCATAATTCTGCTACTCTGATGCCGGATTTTCTTAAAAATATGCATCTGCATTGCAATATTTAGAGATGCTCATGATTCTTCTTGATGTATTCCTCCCCAAATCAGAGGATTTTCTTTGGACAGGGGCTCATTTTCAGCTGGGAAAACTAAAAAAGGTTTCTACTTTGGAGCAAGGACCCCTGTGGTCCTCCACTTGGCAGGACAATGGAGTATCCGTGGGAAAACTGAGCCATAAATTTGAGCAGTCCATGGAAAGTGGGAAATGTGATTCTAAATCCTCGGCTCCACCACACCTCAGAGCCAGAGCAGCATCACAGGATGGGAACTGGGCTGGGGGACAGAGAGCTGCAGATGCACAGCTCAAACCTCCCCTTTCCCACCTCCCCTTTCACACCTCCTACCTCTCCCCAAATCTCTGTCCCAGAAATGCCCTCCCTGAGCAGGATTCCCATTAAACACAGGGCATGCAGCCCTTGGGGTCTGAGCAATTCCAACCCCCCCATGCCATAAACCCATGTTGGATCCCATAAATCCCTTTAGGAACATGGGTGTCTAATTCCCATTATCACAGAATGAAAAAAAAAATCAATTAGAGACCACAAACTCCCCATTTCAGATTCCCTCTTTTGTTTCAGATAAGATTCCTAAACCTGTTTTGAATGATCAGATCCTGTGGGAAGATTTTTGTCCTTTAGAGTTACTCACATTGTGTTTTGGGATGCAGAGCTGCTGGATCATAGCTCAGTGTACAACAGAGCACCAAGAAATTCCACTTTTCATGGAAAAGATTGCATTAAGAAGGGGTGGAGAACCTCTCCTTGAAAAAAGACCAGAGGATGAAATTTCCATTGTAAGTTCCAGGGCAATTTGTAAATAAATATACCTAGTAACTAGTAATTAACATTTTATTAGATAAATGACTCGTGCACACTAAATTACCATGCATAAATACGCCATTAATATGCAGCAGAACTTATAGTTCAAAGCTATCAGCAATGTAAACATATGTTCACCCACTCCATCTCGTGCCATGAAATACAGCAGTGATTTAGGGGGCTCAGACTTCCAGGGAAAGCTCCTGGTTCATCTGAGAGGATGGGATGAGCAGGCTTCAGCCCACAGCAAGGAACAGCTCTTTGTTAATTAGCAGTGGGCAGGAAAACTCATTTTCTCTCCATTATAGGAATGTTGAGCTGGCTGAGGGCAGGTGAGGATTTCATGCACCCCAGGAAGGACGTGGAGCTGGCAGGGAGAGCCCAGAGCAGCACCAGGGGATCAGAGCAGGGAGCAGCTCTGCTGGGAGGAAAGGCTGGGATTGCTCACCTGGAGAAGGGAAGGGTGTGGGGTGAGCTCAGCGTGGCCTCCAGTGCCTGAAGGAGTAAAGAGGGAAGATGGAGAGAGACAACTGGCAAGGGATGGAGGGACAGGACAAGGGGAAATAAATAGCTTCAAAGTGAAATTGGGTAGGTTTGGATGGGATTTTGGGCAGGAATTGTTCCCTGGAGGGTGGGCAGAGGCTGGGATGGAATTCCCAGATTTGCTGTGGCTGCCCCTGGATCCCTGGCAGTGCCCAAGGCCAGGCTGGACACTGGGGTTGGACACTGGGGACAGTGGGAGGTGTCCCTGCCATGGCAGGGGCGGAATGGGATGAGCTTTAAGGTTCCTGCCAGCCCAAACCATTCAGGATTTCTGTGACAACACCAGCACACTTTGCCATCATTAATGAGCCCAGCTGTGCCCAGCTGTGCCCAGCTGTGCTGCTCCCACATCCCAGGTGGAATCCAGGCAGGATCAAGGATTTGCCCATGACCACACAGGAGGTGTCAGAGAGGGCAGTGGCTTCACCAAAATCAGCCACAGCTCTGTGCCTTGCCCTGGACAGGAATATGTGGTGAAGTATGACCTCCAAGAGATTTAAAAACCACATGTGATTGTCACTTGCTACCTAGAAATAGATGAAATTAATTTCCTCTCCATGCCATTCACCCTCTCTCTCAGAAATCCCCTTTCCAGGAAACAAACAGCAGTGCTGAGCACTTGGCTTTTATCCTGCTGTCAGGCTCTCCAAATACACCACTCACAGGAATTCCTATTAGTACATAAAATATGACACATGTGAGGAAAGGTTAACCTGGACACCTCACAATCCAGCTCTTGATTAATTCTAATTTCAGAGCAGAACAAAACACAGCCAGCAGTGTTTAAGTGACAACCAGAGAGCAGAAAGCACCAGGATGAGGAGGACACCAATGCAGAACTTTCCTTGCAAAGAGCATTTTTACCCACCCACACTCTCAGACACAAAGTTGAAAGCAACTTTAATTTCCTCAGGAGTAAAGCTGCATTTATTCAGACCTGTGCCCATCCTGGGGGGAAGTTTTGGTAATTTTGGGATGGATACCAGCCCAAAAGCTTTTCATCCCAGCCAGGCAAGGGAGTCCTGATATTCCCCTTCTGCACCCAGATCCTCCCCCACAGCAAGTGCTCACCTGGGCATGGATGAGCAGCCATCCATGGCCAGCACCTCCTCCAGCTGGTGCCACCTTTTTATATCCCTTAAATTCCTTAATGGCTCCTGGAGGTCAAAGACATCAGGACTTGCCTGTTCTTCCCCTGGAGCATCCCCCTGCAGCCTCACCTGGCAGATGAGGAGCCACTGGGTGCTTTTCACTCTGCTTCTGATTTAAATACATGCTCGAACTGGAATGTGGGGTTTATTGTTTCCTTGGGTCATGATTAACCTTCTCAGTCACTGCCACTGGTTTTGGCTGCCAGGATATTTTGGCAATTAATTGACCAGGACAGGACAAACCTTGTTCAAAGCTGCCCCTACCTCTTCTCCAGGTGCCTCTGGAGTGCACAATATCATTTATTGAATGGTTTAAAAGGTGTTCAACGTCAGTCAGAAACTTTTTTGGGTAAAATATCAGACACTGCATGGTTCAATATCCTTCCCATTTACAGAGCACACAAGGAGACTTCCACAATTTCGACATCATTAGAGGGGCTGTGCTGAAAAATTGACCTTAAAGATCTCACAAACAACTTGTTCTTTGTACAGGAGGAGGGGATAAAACCCACCAAAAGTTTTCTGTTCCCCTTTTGAAACGGAACAGCAGCTGGGTAAACGTGTGCTATGTACAAATAACATAAAATGCATGTAGCTGGGTAGATGTTTTCCATAACAATGCTCTGAGAAATTGCATTAAACCTCAGACATTATCCCTGGTTTTATAGAATTGCCCACAGAGACAGGCACCAACATCACTATTAAGTATCAAGAAAGTACCAGGCTTGTTACAGGAGCTTTATGAGAGCCAAGGATCAAATATTTTTTCACAGTTTTATGTGGATAGTTTCATGAAAATTGATCAGGTCTAAAAAGTCACAGTCCAAATGAAGCTAAGGTTAAAGATAATTTATACATGATATTCCTAATTTTATTCTGAGCCCTTTTATTACTATGTAGGCCTTTATGACTTTAAAGAAAATGTCAGTGGCAGCAAATGACATTGTACTGAATAATCTAGTTATGAGGGAAAAGACATTTAAAACTATTCCAGATCAGCTTTGCTCTGTTCTGCTGAACTCACAGTTTTATCCCACACAGCTGGGCAAAACTCCTGCCCGGATTTTTAAATCGTCTTCACAGTTGCTTTGTGAGCCAATGTCTCCTCCTTTTCTCTTTTTAATTCCTTGGAAATTCCACGTTTTCCCCCTTTTTTCCTAAGTGTTTTTAGGGAATTCAGCTCACACATCCAGGGGTGTCTCACCCTGAGCTCAGGGCCTGAATGCTCAGGACAGGGGAAAATCTGCTCAGTTCCTGATATTTGTGATTTTTACCTGTCCTTGGGAGCAGCAACTGTGTCCCATCAGCTCCACAGCAGGGATAGAAATTGGAGACAAATTCCTGCTGCTCTTGACATGGACAGGCAAGATATTTCCCTAAATCTCTGTCTGTACAACACCAGGACCAGGGATGGGATTGAAGGGCATCTGTGGCTCTTTTTCGAAGCATCCACATCCCAATTTTCAGATTTTGCTCCCACCTCTCCTTTTTATCCAATCTGCAAATATGAAACAGCTACAATAACAAATCTGCAGAATATTATGAGTATTTACTGTGCTGTTAGAGACAGCTGCCTCATGGCAGCAATATCAGATTTTTTTTTCCTTTTTTCCAACCATTAAAAAATGGGAGAGGTGCAGAGTGACCCCTTGGGCAGAGGCTGACTCCCCATTTGATGCAGGGAGGATTTTTTGGGGGGTTTTGCCATGGGGGTTCCCAGGAGGTTCCTGGAGGAGTGACCAGAGCCCAGCCCTGCTCCTGCTGCTCCCACAAATTCTGGGACAATTTGTCCTGTCCCTACTTCCCTCCAGGAAAAGGTTTCTGTGGGATGAAAGACCCAGTGAAATGCCAGGAATGTGCTCCCAAACACACCTAAGTGGGCACTAAATACCTGAGAAAAGCTGAAACTACCCAAATTCCATCTGATGGATTCCCTGAATATTTTGGGATCTCCATTCTCCATTCATCTCCTTGATGAATTTTGTCTTTGATGGAACAGGAGGATGAACACGTTAGTCTGGCACAGGTACAGTTCTGTTATAAATAAAGTTTTTATAAGAATATCAGTCACTGTGTGATTTCCTAGGAGGGAAAAGTATTAATAAATGAAAATAAAGAGTATTTTCATGCAAGTTTTGGGTTTATGCTTAAATTCCTTTAAAATCCTCAGTGCTAAACAACTTGTCTTCTTTTTATTTTTTTTTTTTTTTCCTGTGTGTGATTTCTTGCTCAGGGAAAGAAATGAGAGTTCTTATCATTAACAGTCTTCCCAAATTCTGCCACTGTCTGGATCCACGCTACCCCTGGTTTTCCAGATGCTTGTTTGAAAGGCAACTGTTATTGCATGTCATAATTGTGTTCATAGCTGAGTAAACACCTTCACAGGTGCAAAAAGACCCGAAAGCTGCAAGAGATGTAAGGCTGAAAAAGCAGAAATTTTATAGCCTTGTCATGGACAAAGGAGGTGTAGAAATGAAATACAATATTTTCCTCTGTCTGGAGTGTAACACTTGATTAGCTTGAAAAGCAGCGAGAGCCGTGTGGCCGTGCCCAGGATTTAATCAAAAACGTAGCTTTGTTTGAAAAGTGATTAGGTAAAAATGTCATTGATTTCTACAGCAAATCTGCTCACTGAGGATTTCAGAGCCATAGACTCCTTTCTCTTCATAATATTTATATTTTAACTGTTTTTCAGCAGTGGCCAAATAGAGCTATCAGGGTAAAAAAAAAAAGTAGAAATTGTTGTGGCAGAGTTTTTCTAAGTGTGAGGAAAATCTTGGCTGCAGGATTTGGCTCTCCCTGTTCTCTTTGAGCTTCTCTACCTTTCCTCATCGCTATCTTGAATTTATATTTATTTTAATCAAAAATCAAACTCCTCTTGGGTCAATCAAGCTGAGATGAGAAGGCAAAGGGCAAGAGACCTGGAAAAAATTTAGATTTTCCAAATGATCCCAATGTGGATCAGGCAGGGAATGGCCACAATGGTTGCTCCTTCCCAACTCCACTTTGTTGCTGTTTTGGTCAAGTAAATTAATTAGAATGTAAATGAATTAAAATGTAAATTGAATTGAATATATATGTTAAACTGCAAATATTTTTTTTCCACTTAATGAGTGGATCTGTCTCCTGTAATGTGTATCTTTAAAAGGAAAGTCATTCCCTAGTTACTATAATTAGTATTATGATAAAATTACAATATAATTAGTGATATTCTCAGAAACTGCCTAAGTATAATAAATACATATTAACCTGTTCATTTTTATCCAGTTATTTCAACCAAGTATTGTTCAGATGAGCAAATGTTTCATAAAACTTTTTCCATAATGTTGGAGAAATTATCAAATCCCCCTTTACCTGAACATCTTTTAATACGATTTTTAATGAGAGAGAAGATATCACAGAAACCCTTGAAGAGTCCTGGAGAGATATTATTGATCTTTGGAGTTAGATCACCTTAATGATTATCTTTCATAGCAGCTGGAATATTTTGTTCCTTGTCTGCCAGAAAGACACATCTGAAGGTTAAATACAGCAGGATGGAGAAAAATTTTGTTTAAAGTTTATAAATCCATCACGTGGAGGAGGAGGAGAGGATGGTTTGCTGCAGAATTCCCCAAAATGTCTCCTTGTCCCTGTTCAGAGGCACCAAGCAGCTCAAGCCCAGGGTGTGTGGCTACAAATTAGGGACAAAACCAGGTCAGTTCAAACCTGGCACTTTGATAAATAATAAAAACTATCCCAGGGAACACCCAGTGTGTGTTCACTGAATCCTGGAGTGGTTTGGGTTGGGAGGGACCCTAAATCCCATCCCATCCCACTCCTGCCATGGCAGGGACACCTCCCACTGTCCCCAGGGTCCAACCCCAATGTCCAACCTGGCCTTGGGGATCCAGGGGCAGCCACAGCAAATCTGGGAATTCCATCCCCACCCAGCCAGGGAACAATTCCTGCCCAAAAATCCCATCCCTGCCCTGCCATGTGCAGTGCTTGGAGACTCTGAAGCTCTGATTTCTGCTCGCTCAGAAGCTCAGCATCCCTCGCTGCAGCTCGGCATCAAGGAGATTTTCCTTTCTCATGTCAGAGCCTCCCAGTGCCTCACCAGCGCCCAGGGCAGCCTGAGCAGCCTCACAAACAGTGGATTTGATCTTTTTCTGAGCTGGACTTCATTGGAATCATGTTATCAATTCTTCCTCGGGATCCTTGAGGGTGTTTTGCAAAGAAATCAGCATGTGTGGTTTCATAATGATGCTCCACATTTCCCTTCAGAAAAACAGCGCAGAGGGGAGTGCTGCCAGAGGTTTTATGGCTTAAGTCTAACCTTCCTTAACCTTTTTTTTTTTCTTTTTTTAATGTCTCCCAGTATTGACAAGGCCTTTAATTTGTGATCCAAGGCTGTTCCACTTCTCAAGATTAAGCAGCAGTGCTGCATTAGGGAGCAGCACCTGGTGGCTGGGAAGGATGGAGCAGATCCCACCTGATTCCCACCACATCCAGGCTGCATCCAGGGGCAGCTCCCCCCTTCTTCCCAGGGAGTGGTAAATCAGCAAATTATCATTCATGTGGCAGATAAATTTATTGGAAAAAAGACCCAAAGTGCCAGGAGGAGAATTAGGATAAATGGGCTGGAGTGGGAAGGGCGTGGGTTGTGCTCCTGCTCCTGGTGTTTGGGGACACGGGGTGTCCTGAGCATCCTCCCCACCCCACCCCATCCCAAAACCTCTACACAATCCATGGGAAAAGCCCCCAGCCCTGGGGACAGCCCTCCCCCAGCCCAGCTCCATCCCAGGGGCCTCATCCACCCCAAAGGCACTGCTGCAAAAACCATCAAACAGATTTTGGTTCTGCTCCTACACCGGGATGAGCAAACCCCAGGGTGCCCCCAAAAGATTTGGAATTCTCTGTGCTGGGCCCAGGGGCAGCTGCTGAGCTGGGATCAGGGCTGGACAGTGGGACAGCGTTATCTACAGGCTGGGTGGGCACTGGGGCTCAGAGAAGGGACCAGGAGGGGACCAGGGGGGGACTGTGACAGCTCTGTGCTGCTCCAGGATCCTGCACCACTGGAGCATCCCTCCAGTGGCCCTTTAAGCCAGATTGAAAGATGCTGTGCACTGCCAGGCTGACAAAAAAAGCGGCATTTTCCGAGCTGTGGAAGCAGCTCTGGGTGTTTAATGTCTCTCAATGGCTGGGGTGGGATAGCACAGCATCCACGGAAAGCCAAGCAGCTGAATCCTTGTGCACTGCTTTGAAAAATTAGGGGCATTTATAATGTCTAATATGTTGCAAGCCAGGATGATTTAACAGATGGTTTAAAAGGAAAATCAGCATGTCAGGCAGGGCCTGGTGTGTCGCTCTCTGTAGATTTCTATAGAATGGGAGAGCGATAAAAAATGTTTCTCTTCTCTATTTCAATACTGAGAGATGTTAAAACTTGAAACCTTGAGGGAAATTGCTTAATTACCCTCGTGGTGTCAGTGGTCCAGAGCAGTGGGAAATTTCAATTCCCTGCAGAAAGGGGTCAAATAGGGAACAACCAGGACACTTTTTAAACTCTTGTTAATGCCTCATAACCTTTAATGAATAATTTTCAGTGGCACGGCCAAGCCAGCCTCACACAAAAGACAGTCTTATTTACCTTCTGCATTGGAGCTCACCTGAATTCTGGGCACAAAGAGGAAAATATAAACAACATTTTCGCTTCCATGCAGCCAGAATACCAGAAAAGAAACGCTGATTTTTAAATGTCTCTACTTCTGTTATGCCTTAGCTTGTAATTTCTACAGAATTCCAAATTTAATGTGCAAAACCAAGTTAACTTTTCTTTTAAAAGTGTGGTGAGCAGGGCTAACCCCACACCCTGCATTCAACAATTCCACATTATTTTTATTTTAGAAAGAAGAGTTAATATTTAAAGTTGCCCTTTAATACTCATTTGGAAGCACTGATTGAATAATAAGCCAAGCAGCTCAGTGTATCACATCTCTATTAAATTCTCTTGCCTTTTTTAAGATTAAAAAAAGAACTTTTTTCTTCCTCTAAATGCAAATCTTTCTGTGTAACACTGTGCCTAATCTACTACAACTAATTAATCTGTTTGAGCTGATGAAATGTTACCTCTGCATTTTTTGTTCCTTGTATACAATTATTGTAACAGTGGTGAATAAATCAATATTCCCAATCCAACTGTAAAAAACAATCAAGAAAAGCAGTGCTTCTCAGGGAAAAAACACCAAATAATATTTATTAACTCTGTCTCAATCCACAGCAGAGCCTAATACCATTCAAGCATTTTCTGCAAGTGTAATAAGCAAACTCAAATACATGATGAAAGTGGCACATGCCAATAATTTCACCATTTTACACTGCAGAGTAATTGAAGGATTTAATGAGAAACAAACCAATAAAAATAAATAGACCATGCGAGAGGAGGAGAAACTGATCTAAAATGGAAGTTGCTCCATTGTGAGTTTTAGGGTTTTTTTTGCATGGTTTGACCAGGAAAAAAAAAAAAAAAGTGTTTGGGACTATTTAGTCTTTATTTCTACTGCTTTTACATTTTGCAGTTTGATTTCTGAAGAGGAAAGAGCCACTTGTGCTGTGTGGATTGGATTCTGCATCAGGATTCTCACTGAGCCGTCTTTTCCCGCTGAATTCCATGATGAATTGGATCTTTCTGCCTCAAGTTAGAAACTGTTTCTGTTGTATTGGTATTTATAAATAACTCCGAGCAGCCCAGCCTTTTAAATAATGGCACTGAGTCCTTCTGCTTTTAGAAATGTCCATAAATCACCGTCCTCATGGAGGGAATTCTGATTACAAATAAACTCCTTTGTCTCGGCAGTGCCCCTAAATTCTGGCCATGTACAAATGTCTCACTGAGCTAACGGAGCTGGGATGTGCTTGGACACCCAGAACATTTTGGCCTTACATCTTTTTGATGTACATTTTTGGCAATTCCAGAGTTGAACTCACCTTTCAGTCGGTGTGACCCATCCAAATTTCACAAACTGATTTTTTTTTCATACAAAAGAGCCTTGAACTGAAGAATTTGGACCTCTGTTTCAGCCCCCTCAAAGCTGGTGCCACAGTAAGTGGCAGAATCTCCCCCAAAAGAATTTTGGGAGGGTACAAGATCAGAGATGCTGCCAACCAAGCCCAGGGTGACACTTGCTGAGGAGAGGTTTAAATTCAAAGAACAGCCCAAAACACTAGAATTTTAAAGCAAACATGGGGCTGGTTCAAAAAGGCCAACGAGTGAATTACTTGAAACATAAATACATAAAACCTGTGTGCATTTTTGAGCTAAATTCTGAGAAATGTGGAGCAGAAGGGGCTCCTCACATGCTGAGAGCACGAGCTGGGCAAAGCCCAGCTTGCTAAAGCTGTACATGGAGAGAAATCACTCTGAATATCGAGCACTGTACACCTGGTAAGAGAAACAATAAAACAGGATCTCGTCTCTGAAGGGGATTCTCCTCAGCTACGCTGTTTGGATGTTGTTCCTTGTATGCACAATTGGAAACACGGGCTTGTAATAAGTGATTGCTTTGTGTGGTGCTCTGGGAAGAGGCAGAGGGCAGGTTCAGAGCCCCAGCGTGGAGAGGGCTCTCCCTGGACAGCTGAGGGCCAGTCTCAGTGTGCAGGTCAGCGACCCTCCCATAAAATCTTTGAAGTGCTTGCTTGAGGAGTATTGACTGTCCAGAGCCTTTTATTTCATATCAAGTTCAAATGCAACGTCTTTATGAGCATAATGCACAAATCAATGGATTAGGACATTCAGATTATTTAGATGGAGCTGAGAGTGTGCAGAATACACCGAGGAGTTGTTCAAACAATTGACAGGGATTTCACAAAATAGAGTCTCCTAACAAAATATCTGCTATATCTTTACTTGTCAGGATGACAACTTTTGCCTAGGCAATGAAACAGAAATTGTTGTTTTATCTACCTTGGCAAGATGAAGGCTGGTAGAGTTAAAAATTCCATATTTTTATCAATTTAGACCAGCAAATCCCATTATTATTATTATTATTATTATTATTACTATTATTACTATTATTACTATTATTATTATTTCTTCAGTAGTGTGGAGTCTTGGACTCCTATATCCTGGTCTTACAGAGGATATAAAAATTCTCCCACCCCACTATCTCTTCTTGCAGCAAATTTATTCCCTGCTACAAGTACAGTTACTTTGCATAGAAGCACCAGGAGATAATGAATAGATATTTCAATTTTGTTATTTTCAGTTTTTGATTTCTATTTTGAATTTTCATTTCCTCTCTCATGGTGCCTGAAGGACATCCCTGACAACAAGAACCCATCCCATCTCCCATCACAGAGCCAAACCCAAACCCCATCACTCCACACCCAACATTTCTTGCCTGGATCACATTTTCCTGTCCCCCTTCCCATCCAGCATGGCCATGGAGTCCTGCAAGGCACAATTCCACCCCAAAACTCCCTGATTTTGTACATTCAGGGCAAAATAAAACTATTTAGACAAGATGGATTATGGAATCAGGAATTATTTTGGTGCAGCACAAGGTCAGCTGTGCTTTTAGTCCCAACAAGTTCTGAAGGTCTCACATTTTTGGCAGGAACACTTCACTAATGAAACACAAACCAGTGTGTCACAAGTGTTTTTGCAATGTTTTAATGGCCCTAACTCGAGGACCAGAACCTCTGCATGTCCATGGGTTTGCTCCTTGTGCTAAGTGTTTATTTTTCACTCTCCCAACGGGGGGAACAAAGAACTGGAATTGCTCTGATGTCAAATTCATGGATGCAGAAACGTGTGAGACGGAAGAATTGAGCATTATTCTCACTCCTGCCGTGACTTCTGGCAGGGAGAGGGTGGCACAGCAAGCCAGGCTGAAGGTTTCAAACCCTGGCACACCTTGGGCCTGGACTTTTTAATTCTGGCATCTTCAGCCTTGTTTTTTCCTCTTTTTCCAGGTTGGGAAAAGGCCAACTCCACTGTGGACTCCAACCCTTCCAAAACAGAGAGGGAAATTGCTTTTAGTGGTGCAAAACCCCTGGAAAATTGTCCCAGGAGCCAGGGGAGCAGTGATTCCCATCATCATTTCTGGAGCAGGTGATCCCCTATGGTCCCTTCCAACCTGACCCATTCTGGGATTCCTCAGCAGACAAAAATGTAGTGCATTTTTACATGGAAATGAGGAATATTTCCCAAACCTGTGAGAGTGTGTTTGCTATGGGTACTGCAGCTGCCACTCCAAGATTTGAAACTTCTGGGGCAAAATCCCAGCCAAGAATCCTGCAGCTGACAGGAGAATTTATGACAGTGGTGACACAAAGTCCAACATCACTCAAAAACTTTTAGGCAGGTTACAAACGACCCTTATCCTGCTCCAGCAGTGACATGAGCAGAACAGTCAAAGTACCAAACAAAATCCATTAAAATCTAGTTAATTGTAATAAATTCATTAATTTTAGAGTAATTGGTGCATTTCCCCACCATTCCAGATCCCCTATCCCAAATGTTTCAGTGTTGGTGAGGACTGAACTCACCCCATCACTAATTAAACAAATAATCTCCATACAACTGGGAGAAATCCTTGTGAGCAGAGCAGGTCCCACAGAAAATTTGGGATTTCAGGTAAAAACTGCCTGGTGACCACCAAAGCCACACCTTCCCCAGCTCAGCCATCACCATTTCCCATGGGCTACAGTACAGCCTGGTCCCAGTGCTCCTCACTCTCCAGAAAGCTCCAAACCCACCAAAACCAGAGTTTAAAAATAGGAGGTTCTGGGGATGGACCAGCAAAACCCAGTAAAACCATTTATCCTTCCCAGGCACTGCTGCTGGTGGATGCTGGTTCCCAAACTGGTTTCCCAAACTGGTTTCCCAAACTGGTTTCCCAAGCCAGAGGGATGTGGCAGTGTCCTCCAGGAATATTCCACAGTTGTTGTTATCCTCCAATCCGCCCTATGATCAGCTTGCCAGTTTATATTTTTGTTCCACAAGGTGTATTTTTATTGTGAGGCTCCCCTGGAAAATTTATGGAGTTTCCAGGTTGTCTGTATAAATAAATATAAGGAATATTAGCGTGTCACAGTATGTTCTGGTCTGGTGTGGCAGAGCTACCTTTTCTCCCCTTTTTTCTTTTTTTTTCTCAATGGAAATTATAAGGGAGATATTTCCACTGCTTTAGCTGTCAGCCAATCCATGCAAATTCCTGCAATTATGAGGAAAAAAAAAAATAAATGCCCCTTCACTACCAATCAGAATTTAATTTCTGGCTTCCCCTGCATCCTTGTAGAAGCCTTTCCCAGGGATGCCAGGACAAATAAGTGTGCAGTATCTCTGGAATGCTCATTTTCCAGTCATTCCAGGAAGATTGGCGGGTACGTTGCACGCTTCCAGTGTAATTAGTCTTTTTTAATGAAATGGACCCTGGATATCTTCCACTGCGGAGCTCCAATAATAGAATTTAAGTGAAAGTAATTTCAAAGTGCAACAGTAGTTTACATATTAGTTATTGTATAAAGGAAAAAAAAAAAACCTGCTCTGCTGTTCTAGGTTAAATGCAATTAACATCCAGGCCTTCTGCAAGGCTCCTGGGAGGGAATGATTGGTTTGGCAGGTTATTTCTCAGATTTTGATAAAAAGAAAAAGAAACCCCCCCCATTATTTTCATGAGAAACCCTGGCTGAAAATATTCCAGCCCTCTCTAGATTCAAGCCCTCCAAGCAACTCAGTAGAACACGAATATAACTCCAGAATTTGGACTAATTAACTATTGCTCAGAAGCACAATTACCATGTGAGCTGCTGCCCGCAGAATATTGCAGATAAATAACATTTTGCAAGTCCAAGTAGATGTCAATTCCTTTCTAATTAGCATTTGCTGTGAGAGGAATGGACAGAATTTTCGGTTTGGTTTTGGAAAAACAGAGTGTGCAGAGCCCTGTTGTGGGAGCAAACATTGTGGTAACAACACAAAAACATATTCATTACATGCCCTTTTTTTCACCCAGCTGTGTCCTATATCCAAAGAAAACTGTGGGTTTATGAGAAATACAGAAAGAACTATTACAGAATTATTGCAAGATTGCTCAAATCCGAAAAAAAAAAAGAGGGATTTTTTATTTTATTATTATTTTCTTTCTTTGTCCCTAGTAAGCACATTTTTTAAAAGCAATTTATTTTCTCATTTGAAAAGTCAAATCCTTCACTCCCAATTGTTTCTACACATTCCCTGGTTATCTAGGAATAAAATCTAACCCTCACAGCATCTACGAGCTGATTTGATGGGGTCTTATTGCAAAGGACCTCACAGAAAGTTGCTCCTTCTTAGTTGCACAGGAATGCTTAGATCAAATCCCACTATTTTAATGTTTCTGTGGGGGAAAACCAGATGCAATGTTGGCCAAACAAAACACTCTGGCTGGTCTGGATTGTTTTCCCTGCCTTTGGACATTTTCTTGGTCCTTCACAGGCTGTTAAACACAACCTCTGGCTCGGGAAGTTTTGGAGATGCAGATTTTTGGAGATGGGAAAACAGATAAGGAAAGCCTCCCCTTCCTTATATTCTTGGAATTATGGGATGGTTTAGGTTGAAAGGGACTAAAAGTCACTTATTTCCACCCCCTTCCACTGTCCCAGGTTGCTCCAAGCTCCAGAGTCCCACCTGGCCTTGGACACTTCCAGGGATTCATCCCAGTTCTCAGGTATTGGGCCAGATGGATTCTTAATGCATCCCACAATTGCTCTGCCTTTAGCACAGCCAGAGCATTTTACCTTTAGGAAATTGCAGCTTGAGCGTGTTTAAAACCCACTCAAGTTAATAGAAATGTTCTCATCGACTTCACTGAGCTCTGGATTCCCCTCTCAGATGCTTCTTTTCACCTTGACCTTCACTCAACGTCAAAAATTTCGATTTCTAGTGAAAGTCAGTCATCTAAAACATAAGGAGAAGTAGATACTTCCACAGGACAATTAATTTCATCTTTAAAGAAGTGGCTAAATTATCCCCTTCCCCCCATTCACCACAGAAATATCTTGGATGTGAAACCTAAAATGACACACAACTCCTGGAAGTCTGCAGTAAATGAGCTGATTCCCATCCTTAATGGCATTGTGGGGGGTAGTAGTGATAAAGTGAATTTATCAGCCCAAAAATAAAAGGAATAATTGCCAAGGAGGATGAACAGAGTGAACACAGACCAAAAAAACCCTCCAGAAAAGCCAGGTTAGAGACATCCAATGCAGGATTTGTGTTTGGATCGGTTTTAGGTGCAGCCTGCTTTATTCCAGACCTCCAGGTTACTTCATCCCTGGTTTTGGCAGACCTGAGATCTTGTTTTCCTTCACCTTTTAGTGCCTGGACAGCAGGATGGGGACAGCTGTGACCTTCACACTGGGCATGGCCACCACAGCCCCATTTCCCACATTCTGCTGGTTCTCATCTGAGCTGGCCTCGTCCAAACCTCCCTGTGCCACCACCCACCTCCTGCTGCTGCTTTTCCTCAGGAAATACTATTCCTTGGGTTGTTTATTTTCCTCTTATGAGTGTGTTTTGCTACAAGAAATTGCACTTAATTATGTTACAATATTTTCAGCACTGTTAAAGTTAAAATTAATGCTTCGAAAATGATTTTTACTTAATTTTTACTGGGTGTTCATGGATAATTGATAGGGAATTTGTTATTAAATCTTTTATTTGACTGATTACTTAATCATTCCCACATGGTTATTGAAGACAATCTTACATATAATTAATTTCACTAATAGATACTCCCCATGTTTTCCTTCCTAGGCCAGTGTCTGCATGGTTATCATGTAATTTAAGGCTTTCCTGGGGCAGCTTTAAATTATGCACATATTTGTATTAATTATATGTGGCCAGATCCTGCTACCTTGTGTAGAGTGGTGAACATCTCCTCCTGGAAGGAGCTTCTCTGGCACCCATGGAGCTCCTTGCCCTGGGATCCGTGGGTTAAAATTGGTGGAAAACAAGTGAAAAGCTGAGGAGACAAAGAATTGAAGTTTGGCTCTTCACTGGTATCTCCTGCCCTGTCCCTTTCATCATGGCTAATCCATGAGTTCATCCTCTCCACCCTCATTTAGGGATGAGAAATGTGACAGCACAGGAGGCATCAGGACACAGGGAAGGGACCAAAAACCTGAAATGCAAAGATCCAGGGCAAAGAGGCAGCAAGAGAGGAGCACAGAGCACGACAGGGAGCAAATGGTGCTCGATGTCAGGAGAAAGCACGGAGTTATCCATCAGCTGACACACCACATTCCTGACAGGATGCTAAGTGATGCACCTGGTGCCAATTATTGACTCCCAATGACAAATTGGGTTTGCATATTGCATATTTTCACCCAGACTATGGAAGTAATCACTGACTACAGCACTGCACTTCCAAGGGAAGGTGGGGAGAGCCTGTGAGAGGCGAGTCCTGAGGAATTAGCATGAGCAGCATGGCCCTGGCCAGCTGGGATTTGCATTCTGATGATGGCAGCAGGCTCTGTAAAACCCCAGACCTCCACCAAAACCAGGAATCCACGACAAGGGTGCCTGGGAATCCCCAGTAACAAGGGATGGAACAAGGGGAAATGCCTCAAGTTGTACCAGGGGAGAGTAGGAAGGACTTGTAAAGTTCTGGCACAGCTGGCCAGGGCAGTGCTGGAGTTCCCATCCCTGGAGGGATTTAAAATCCATGTGGATGTGGCACTTGGGGACACAGGTCAGTGGTGGCCTTGGTCGTGCTGGCAATGGTTGGATTAAATGATTTTTTTCCACCCCAAATGTCCCTGTCTAAAAATGGGCAGAGTGGAGCAAAACCCAGCTACTGGTCCCAAATCCCTCTTTTCACCCTGGATTCAACAGGATAGGGCACAACACTCAAGCTATGCATGAACTCAACCCTTTGCAGCATCAATGACACAGCAAGAACTTCAAAAATCAATTTACTTGTAGGGACCTGAGTGGAAAACAAGCTGAATGTGAAACAGTGGCCATAATAAGTTCATTTAAAGCAGAGCCTCTTCCCAGCTAACATTTTAAGCTGCCCTCAAGCAATTCTCTGCCATGTAGCAGCATTTCTGGGAAAGAAAATGGTCTCATGAACCCACCTCTGCACAAAATTTCCAAAACAAGCAGGGACAGTGCTTGTACTTGTGGAAGGATGAAATATTTTATTCCCCAGGGACTGAGAACTAAGAGGAACAGTTTAGCTGTTAGATTTAAAGACTAAAAACCATCATCAAGCAAAGCCCTACCTGGTATTTTCTATTTGATATTTTGATTAATTTAGGGGATTCCAGTGGGCAGAGATCCTTGAAGTTGAGGCCTGTGAGAGCCTCTTTCACCCCATTACTGCAAATCCCAAACCCACTGAGGCAGCATCAGGCCCCCTCCACCAAAACCCCCATTAATGTGGGCGATAACCACGATTTCTCCCCGCACACCATTTAAATTCTAAGACACTGACAAACTATAACTCACAGGGAACCATTTGAAATTATTATTATTCAATGGCTTGTAAACTGTATCTCATCATTAAACAGAATAATAAATAAAAATAATGACCAGCCTTCAAGGCAGCGATGGGAAGAACACACTTTGCTCCGAAGACTTGGCTCATTTTACCAGGTTTTAATTAAGAGAAAAAAATCCATCCTTTAATTGTGAGATGGTGTTTGGGGTTAGGAACTGGAGGAAATCCCTTATTCCACGCTGTTCCTGGTGTCACACAGACCAAGCTATAGGTTGCTGAAGGAAAATAGCCCCACGGATATTTTACAGTACCAAAACCTAGCTCGGGGCTACACATCCCCAGATGAAAGGCGGCAGCTCCGCGAAGAAACGAGGAATTTGTCACCGTGGGTGTTTGAAGTGCATGGAGCAGGAGCAGGAGGAGGAAAGGGAGGAGGAGGAAGGGTTAAAGCCCCCAGCCCAGCCCTGCCTTGCCCATGGTCAGCCACCTCGTGTAATTCCATTAGGGTGCGAGATTCAAATGCAGAATTAGCTGTTGCCTACGCAGAATTATGTTAAACATGGCCCAGACTGAAAATCAATATTCTGCTTAAGTAACTGGCCCTCCAGTAATTTAATGAAGCTAAATTGCATTACACGGAGGTAAGGTGGTGGGGGACCATTTTGTCTCAAACCTTCCATTATACAGTGACTGTACAGCTGGATGCCTAAAGAGAAATTAAACATATACACTCATTTCTTCTTGAAGTTGGAACAGTGTTTTTTACACCGGATTACTTGTCTCCTTCCTTAATTTAAAACTACAGTAAATAATTTGCAGCCACATAATTAGGAAGGAGGCACGGTCTCATAATAAGAGGAAAAAATTGCTACCAGAGTATTAAGGGATTTTTTTTACTCGGCGAGAAAAAAATGAAAAAGGACATTAAATGTTAGATCTGTATTAAAAATGTAATTCTAAAGGGTTTAAATCTATGACATGTCTACACTGAATTAATTAAATTCATGATCTGATCAAGGACTGAGAAGCTACCTTGGAGCTATCTCTTAAAAATGCTATGTATGTACATGTCAAAATAGGAATTAAAAAAAAGCAGGCCTTTGATTTATTGGCAATTCATGCATGCATTATTGTGCTTTCTTGCCTGGCAGTAGGAGGGAAGTCAAAGTTTTATAAAGCACCTGAAACCTTCTCCTCACGCCTCTTTATTAAAGGAATTTCCTCGCCGAAGACGCTCCCAAACTCGGAGCCGTCCGCTCTGGATGTGATCATGGTGACATCCAGGATGACTTAACTCGTGTTCAAGCTGATTGACAAGAACAAAGAGCCCACAATTACATTATGCAGCACTTGTACTGCACCCTCTTTTATTTATTATTCAGCTGCAAAACTTCAACGGGAAGAAACACTTCAGAGTTTTGTGTCGGGGAGACGGAATTAAATTGACAATAATTCTGTGCCGTGTGGTCTGAAGTTCTGCTGATTAGAGATTACTTACCCCTAAATCATTTGTCACATTGCCTTATAGAAGGGTAAAACAGACTTCAACCATGTGTAGCTGCAGTGGTATCTTTGGGGAAATGCAAGCAGCAGAGTATGTATTGTTTAAAGGGAAAAGAAGTGATTTGCATCTTCAATCGCGATTTTTCGTGCCTGTCCGACTACCGGAATTTTCCTTCTGTACTTAAAAGGCAGTCAAACAAATGAAATTTATTTATGGCAAATCTGAAGTGAGAAAAGAGGCACTGAAAAACTCATGTCTGTTTAACACCTCAGAGGGCATCCCTGGCCTGCAAAGATGTGCCAACGTGAGCTGCAAGACGCAGCATTAGCAGGAAAAGTGGGAACACGGCTCAGGAATGTTGGGTCAGGCTGGTTCCTCCCAGAAAGCTGCTACAGATCAACAGCACATCACTTCCAGCTTCTCTCTGCTGCTGGTTTGGGAATGCTGGTGTAAAGCCCCTGAAGGTGTCGGGGTGCACTCGTTGCTCCAGTCTCACACTTTAATTAAAACCAGATGCCACTGTCAGCCATCAAATCTATACCTCAGGTCATTAAAATGAAATTCCATCGCTGTTGCCAGACCAAAATGTACAGAGGATGCACTGAAAGGCCACAAGGCAAGTGAGGGGAGTCAAGGGGTGCCCACCTCTGTTTCCTCCTGGTGCTTCTGAGCCAGAGCATCACCAAAATCTGAATATTCAGCTCCAGCAATGGCCTGAAGTAAATAGGCTGTGTCAGCTGAATGTGGAAATGCTTCATGGATGTGTGGGGCTGGAGCAGGAGCAGGAACATCTCCCTTCCTTCCCAGGAAAGCTGGGATGGATCAACATCACCTTGGCCAAAAGAGACTTGGAGCATCATCTCCGGCAAGGAGGGAAGGAGATGAAAAATTCAGTCTCTCTTTTGCACTTTATCGATTGAAAAGGAAAAGACTTCCAAGAGAAATTATTTTTACACCCTTGAATACCACCAGGCAGATCTATATTTTGTCTCTTTTTGACTCAAAAGATGTTTTACTCCCTTATTTCTTTTGGAATGGCAATTCAATAATGTGTGGCTGAACATTTATTAATTACATTCCAGTTTAAGGAATTATTTTGAAAGGAATAACTGCTCTCAGAAATCCTGAAACACTTTCAGTTTGATTTCTGAGTCCATTAGAACTGAAATGTAGCTGTTCCCTTCCATGCTGAGCTCCTGGCTTGTACTTGAAACCAGGAATGGCAGGATTTTTTCCTAGTAAAACATGAGTTTAAACACATATTCAACAAGGGAAACACGCCATGTATTTTATATTACAAGGTCCTTTAGAGCAAATGATCTAGCTTTTCTTTTTTTTTTTTTTTTTTTTTTTTTTAAGATGCACCTTTATGTTCAATGATATTTCCTTTGGGGTTTTCATTAACATTCCATCAAAAAAATAAAAGCTTTTTTTTTTTTTAAAGTGAAATACCTTGACTGATGAGTTTAGCGTTTTCCTCCTGCTCATATTTACATTTAGCGTTTTGATGATGTTAAATTCTACAAATGAGAGCAGTTTTTAAGTGTTCCTTTCAACACTGCCTGCCTTTTCTGTTTGATTTCTCTTGCTGATGGTGTGTTGTCAATGCTGAATGCTGGAATTGTTGTTGAGCAGGCACAGCTGGATGAATTAAAGTCTCTCCAGTAACTCGAACCAGAAATGACTTCATCTCAAAACTTTCCATGTAGCACAGGTCAGAGCTCTGAGTGGGGACAAAAATAATGGGGTTACCAGAGGAAGAAAAAGTCAAAAGTACAAGTCAAAATACAGAGAGCACTTTGGGCTCGCCTTGTGCAGCAATTTCTCTCCGTTACAGAGTGAAGCCCTGATGGAGACATTTGATAAGTAATTGCATTTTAAGTTCAAATAGAATATCTGCATGTGTGCAGATACAGAGCCCTGTACACTTATCTGATTAGCTATTTACTTAAATTATCTGTTGGGTACTCTAATATATACCTAGTGTCGCCTAATGATATCATCTACTAATTTATTCAAGGAATTTTGCCAAAAAACAAATAAAAGCCTCGAACACAAACATTTCTTCCCCATTCATTTAGAGCTCATCACAAACAGAGAAGCATTTCAATGTGGCCCAGGCAGATTTTCAAAGGTAACATCTCTAATTAACAGGAAGCAATTTCTAAAGTCAATACGAGGGGGGGATGGTGCAATTAGATGTGTCTGAGTGTTCCTGGGATGGGATGGGATGGGATTTTGGGATGGGATGGGATGGGATGGGATGGGATTTTGGGATGGGATGGGATACAGGGATGGGATGGGGTGGGGTGGGATGGGATGGGATGGGATGGGATTTTGGGATTTTGGGATTTTGGGATTTTGGGATTTTGGGATTTTGGAATTTTGGGATTTTGGGATGGGATTTTGGGATGGGATGGGATGGGATGGGATTTTGGGATGGGATGGGATTTTGGGATGGGATGGGGTGTCCTCACCCCAGCCCTGCTCCTCCTCCACCCACCAATTCCTCAGGAATCCCTCCTGCTTCATTCCAAAAACCCTCTTGCCCTGCTGTGGCAGCATGTAGAGCTGGAAAATTTCATATCAAAACATTTCATCTGATTCCTTCTTTCAGCAAAATCACCTTCATCATGTTTGAAATATGGCAAAGAGGGAGCAGCCCCTTCCTCGTGCACATCCTTGGTGCCCTTCCCAGATTTTCCTGCTCCCTGATGTTCCTTGGGAATAAGATAACATCTCCCACCACTGACCACCACGTCAAAATTTTGGAAACACAGAAGAACAGAAGGGTTTGGGTTGGAAGGGACTTTAAAGATCAATCTTATTCCACTGTCCCAAGTTGCTCCAAGCCCTGTCCAACCTGGCCTTGGACACTTCTAGAAATGAGTCCACAACCTCTCTGGACAACCTCACCACTCAAATAATACTATTTAAATATTTTTCCTTATTTTGAGTCTTTTCCTTAAGTCTGTGGTAAAGGTTTTGGATTTCCTGAAGTTTCTGTGATGTCTCTACTGGACTGGATTGTGGCTCTTCAGGTTTCCCACACACAGGAATCACCAGAATTTCTCCATCCCTAGGTGGAGCTGATACAACCCAAGCCTGACATCAGATAAAATGTGTTTAAAAACAAAAGTTCAAAACTCTTTTGATAAGTTCATGTTCGAGGGCCTCTAAAACTCAATGTTCTGTGCTGAAATCAATTCACATTGTCAATAGCCAGGAATTCCCCGAGCTAAAATTGGGATTTCACGTTGGCCATTGCAGTTCTGGAAAACCAGCATCACATAAATGCAGATATTGGGGATAAAGCTGAGAGGATGAGTTACTTTTAAACTGAGCTGGAACAGTCAATACTGAGTAAAGTTCATTGGTGCAATGTTAAACCCTTGGGCACACATGAAGCACGGGGTATTTTACATTTTTCCTGTTATGATTTTCTGTATTTCAGGTGATTTGGATTAAATTTTCATGTTCACAGAATCCTGTAGCTGGGACATTACACAGAGAAATCCAAAGCTGATGCTCAGCCCACAAAAGGGAGAATTTCCGGGTGAATGTTCAAAGTAGTCAACACAGGGATTACTATTTTAGTCCCTACCAATAATTAAAATCTGCTGATCATCATAATTCCAGGTGGTCAGTGATCACTCTGTACCCTCAGCTCTCCATCCACACCAGTTCTGGTGCAGAGGTGACAATTTTGACAACAAAGTTTTCCTCCTGCTGCTCCCCCTGTCCAGTGGAAAGCAATGGTTCCAAAGTACTCTTGGATTTTAATCCAAAAACTTGCGAATCAAATGGAAATCTTAGGAAATCTCTTTGCCACCAGCCCTGAGCTGGTGCAGAAACAGCTGGGACACCTCCTGTGCACCTTGCAGGGAGACTGGAACCCCATGTCCCACCCTCCCCATCCCTGCTGGTTTACTCCAGCCCAGGTACATTTTCCTCCCATTCACCAGCCTTTCCTCCTTTCCCTTACTGTTTTTAGCCTTTTCTGTGACCCTTGAAGTCAATTTTAGGGCAACACTGAGAGTGCAACATGGTTTTATTTATCCAGCAGTACAGGCATGATGGTGCTGCAGGACAGACCTGGGCAGCCCTTGCCTCAGCCTCTGCTGCTGCTGCGTGTCCTGGGCTTCTCTGCGGCACCAGCAGCCAGGTTTGCACCTTGCTGACCTGAAAAATAGCTGATTTTATGTTTACACCGAGATCCCCCCCTTCAGAGGCCCCAGCAATTCCAGTAAAAGTTAGTTTTTAATTTCAGGAGCTGTTTGTGGTTGGACTGTGCCGTGCTCTGGCCTTGGACACTGCCAGGGATGGGGCAGCCACGATTTCTCTGAGCAACCTCTGCCAGGGCTTGACACCTTCTAGCAGAGAGATTTATCCCCTGTCTGCTCTTAGATTGTACAAAATGCCTCTTTCACACATTCTACAAGTTTAAATTAACTTTTGTGGAGCAGCTGCTTAGACAAAGGACGTGAAGGACCAGATCCTACATTCCCTCTGTTCTGAACCCTTAATGAAAGTGAATTTTTGCCCTGCAAGGTTTGTGAGATCCCACTCTCTGCAGCAATGACTCTCTTGGTATTTCCACTTAAAAATTTTATTTTCAAGTCCCCATAATTGTATGTAAAGTTTTGCTTGGATCTGAAAGACAAAAAGCCCTAACAAGTCAAAGGCTCAGCCTGGGAGAAACAATTGATCTGCATACAGAGGGAAAGGCATTTTAAAAAGGGGGTTTGATACCTTTTTCATTCCTACCCTAAATTGCTTTGGTTTTGAGCTCACATTTTATCAACTGCAGAGTTCACTTCAGTGTAAATCTCATTGATTTCAGCCACATTTTATTCCAGGGATAAACGTGATTTCATTATTCTATTACAAAGCACATTAAAAATAAAACGTAGGTGACAACTTTATCACTGAAGATGGGATTCATTACAGACGAGTAAGGGGGATTTTTTTTTTTTTCAAGAGGGGTTTAATTTGGATTTCTAGCATATAGCCATGCATATATAGAGCAGCCAAAGAAGCTATAGCCTGTCATTTCAATAAAACATGTATGAAAGCATCCCTAAGCACCTCCTGACATGTCAGGGATATATGGTGTAAGAGTGTGTCCATGTCAGCAGTGACAAGCTGAACCTTAATGGCTCTAAAACAGTCTTTATGGTTTACTGTACCCGTAATCCATTTTATAATGAGTGCTCAACCACATACAACGACTCTCTGAGTTTCCTCTGCCTTTTAACTCACCCCAAGGTGCCTAAACGAGGGGAAAAACTCCAAATTGTGGGTGATCCTTCCTGAGGAGCATTATGTGCTGAAATACTTATGCAAGACAGGTAAATGCAGAATAAGGCTTTGCTCTAATCCCTAAGTTTCCTTCTGTGGATTTTAAGAGAGACCAGTACTGACATTTTACTGTGGTTTGGGGGGAAGGTTTTAAATTTTACCAGGCTGGCAATGCTTTGGACTTAATAAATGTGGGGATGGGGAAGAGGTGCTGTAAGCCCATGACAGACACCACACATTTAGGGTTCAAACAAAAGCAGAATATGACATTTCCTACCTGGTTTCACCCTGATCCTGCACCCTTTATCCATGGGAAATGTCAGCAAGGAACAGGGAAACTCTGGCAAAGATGTAGGAGATGGAGCATCCTCTTTGCAGCTGTGTCCTGGCACAGGGCTCTTGGCATACACAGAACCATGGGAAGTTTGGGTTGGAAAGGACCTTAAAGATTATCCAACTCCACCCCTGCCATGGACAGGGACACCTGCCACTGTCCCAGGGTGCTCCAAGCTGGGAATTCCAGGGATGGAGCAGCCACAACTTCTCTGAGCCAGCTGGTCCTGCTTGTCTGAGGTAAAGGTCTGTGGGACACCAGGCACCCATCAGAAAGGAATAATAAGGTTTGGAATTCCAGGGAAGTCCATGGAGCTGAGGCTCTGCCACAGGAATGTGGAATTGTAGAAACCCGGTCTCAGCAGGGCACTGATGATGCCCCACACCTCACAGGGAGGCTGGAGACACCACCACACCTCACAAGAACGTTTGGGGCTTTTCTTAAGAGAAATCTGTGGTTTAAATCCTTTTGGCTCTTAAATTATAATTATGATGCTGATGGTGGTAATAATAAAATGAAGAAGAAGAAGGAGAAGAAGGAGGAGGAGGAGGAGGAGGGGGAGGAGGAGGAGAAGATGAAGAAGAAAAAGATGAAGAAGAAAAAGATGAAGAAGAAGAAGAAGAAGAAGAAGGAGAAGAAGAAGAAGAAGAAGAACAAGTACAACAACAAGAAGAACAAATACAAGAACAAGCAATAAATTTCTGCCTCTGGTGAAGCTGACCTCCTCAGTCCCAGCCCAGGCTGCAGATGAAATTCATCCTTCCAGGTCCTCCCATTTTCCATCCTCAGGCACCAGGGTGACCCTCTCTGCCCCCCAGATGCTCTCCCTGCTGTTCACCTCTTTCCAAGCCCTACTTCCCACCAGAGCCTGCTCTGCTCCCCGCCCAGGGCACTCAGAAATCAAGGCCAGCTCCTCCAAGGGACAGCCCTGGGCTCTGCTGACCCCCGGAGCAGGAGGCTGAGCATCTCTCCCGCAGGCAGCAGGTCCTGGGTGCCAGGGGCTGGGTGCCCCGAGGGTGCCAGGCCCAGGGGGAGAGGGAAGGAAGCAACTAGAAACAGCCACTTAGCGTCTATTTAGAGCCTGGGAGCATTTGTGAAAGCCATCCCCATTACTGTTGAAAAGATGCAAATTTGGTGAAATAATCAGCTGTATGGCTGCAGGCTGTTTCTCAAGTACCCTGATTCCTTACAGGAGGGAAGGTATTAGTGCAAGACACACAGCAAGGCCAAGTTCATGTTGCTCAGAGGTAGCCCCTAACCAAACTCCACCAAGTGCTATAAAACAAGATTTGTTATCCTGGCAAGCAATGACAGTTCCTCCAATAAAGCACCCCACAAAAAAAAAAAAAAAAAAAAAAAAAAAAAAAAGGAAAAAAGACCAAAAAAAAAAAAAAAAGGCTCGGAGCCCTTCGGGCTGGTTGCAGGGGTGCAAAAAGCAGCGCTCAGAGGCACGGCTGCCACGGGGGACAGGCGGGGGCTGCCCCGCATCCCCGGCCCGGCAATTAAAGCATCGCCCGCATCCCCCCGCAGCCCCGCGGATGCTCAAGGAGCCATTGATCTCCGAAAGAAAAGAGCAGAAAAGAGCATCCAGAGCATCCAGAGCATCCAGAGCATCCAGAGCATCCAGAGCATCCAGCCACAGCGCAGGGCTTTGTGCTGAGCTGGGGGAAGGAGCGAGGAGGAGCCGCGCTCTGAAATCGCGAAAAGCGAGGGGGAATCTGCTCCATCACTCCAGGCTTCCCCTCCTCCCTGCTGCACCAGCATGAACTTGGGGAAAAAATAATGATGTGTTTAAGGAAAGGGGGGAATTTAGCAGCAAAACGGTGTTCCTCTGGCGGTTTCTTGTTTTGGAGGTTGTACAAAGAGGATCTAAAATGCTGGAGTGTTTAAACAATGTTTTTTAATTTCAGGAGCATCAAAGATGTTCTTAAACCAGCAGCGAAGGTGAGCCTTCAGTCAAGTTTGATCGTTGCAATTCCAGCTCTCCCCAAAATCAGTTTTGCAGCCAATGGCTTAAAATAACATCGTGGAAACAAAAATATATCCTATTAAAAAAAATACACCCCATCATCAAACCCCCATTCCACTGTGCCTGCAGTGGGACAGGAGATAACAATGTAAAGCATCAGTTCAAATTTGGAAATTTGGCAAAAGAAAAAAAAAAAACAATAAAAATAAATAGTTCAAGTGTCTTTTCTAGCAGAGTAATGGAATGAAGTGGAGTTGGAGAGGGTGTGTTTGTGTGCACGACAGCACTCGTGCTCCAATATGCATCTTTATGTATTATGGATCCCGTTTTCTCACATTTTTCTCAGTGGACAGATATTGTGCTGTAGCTCTCAGAATACCTGAGAAAAACATTCCAACAAATTGCATTCCTTGTCTATACAGATCCTATAAGGAGCACAAAATAGGCAAGGAGAGTCTTCATCAGAGAAAGCCTTTTTTGATTCCTCCTTCCCCCCCCAGTCTTCTGTAACAACATAAAAGATACTGTTATGACAAGTACTCTGGTAGTTCATTCTTTCATTTATAATTTAACCACAGCCTATATAACCTAATCAGAAAAATGTGGAGCATGATTAGTACAACAATCGAATGCAGTTGGGTTCCTTGAACAACTCAAAGAACAACACAAAAGAAAGAGGAAAAAAAAAAAAAAAGAAAAAAAAAAGGGGAAAAAAATCAAGGCAGACCATCGCAGGAATATCAGAAAATATGTGGTATTTCTTTAATATTTCATTTTAAACTACCTAATTGTGTTTTTAAGCTTCGGTTCCTGTAATTTTGCAAGATGAGGCATTCCAGTGAGAAAACATATGGTAAGGGATTTTTAAACCACATAGCTAGAGTGCATCATAGACTTATCTGCTGCTTTAGTGTCACAAAAATCCACCACTGAATTTATCCAGTCACCCATTAAAGAAAGAAAAGAATTAAAGGAAAAGGAGTTTAAAAATCCCCAAATGCTCCAAAAAAAAACCCCAAAACACCCTACTGGAAAGTGCTGTGGGGTTGGAGGCAGGAGCGAGGTGGATCTGTGAGGCTTCCCAGAAAAGTGACAATTATTGGGTTATTTCGGGATCCTGCCTAGCAAATATTGCACACGGTGGTGACAAACTGTCACGAGCAACAACTTGTGCCAGCACCTCGGCTAAAATGAGTTTTAATGAACCTCGTGCCCTTTGGATGCAGAACTTCCCACCCCAGCCCTTCCCAGAGCGTTTCCCATGGGGTGAAATCCAAGGGAGGCTTTGGTGGGAGAGGTGCTCCAGGAGCTGATCAGTGACGTTTTCCAAGGGGATATCGAGGCTTGAGAGGGACAAACTTTGCCATTGGAGTGTGGCAGGGAGGGCTGGGGGCCCTGAGGATGCTGCAGCTGCTGGGAGCGCAGAGCCAGGCTGGCTGGAGGGTGCTGCTCCCACCCAGCTGCTTCTCCTGCATCCCTGGTGCTGCCTGGAGAGGGAAGGGTTTCCTTGAGCCTGGGGTGAGAGGAGGACACGGCCAGGCTGGGCTGAGGGGGGATTTCAGGTCTGGAACAATGTCACTGCAGAGGAAATCACAATGCCTTGGCACCGACATCAAGCGCTGGGCTGCTGTGGGAAGCAGAGCTGAAGGAACTTTGGGCTCACCCTCGGTGCCAGGCCTGGGGAAGGGTTTGGAATCAGGGTGACAAAGCTGCTCAGAAAAGTACTGTGCCACAAATCATCCCCTGGAAACGCTTCCCCTCTCATCCATGGGTGTGCAGCCACGCCAGCTCCTGCCTCCTCATCCTCTTATTATCGAAAATTCACCTGGAATCCCTCTCTCCTGATTTTTTTTTTTTTTTTTTAACTGCTTATCTTGCTTTTAAAAGTCAAACTCTTAACCCCTTGCACTTAAGGGATTCCCCCAAGGTTGTCTGCCTTTTCCCACCGGGAATTTCTAAGGGTAAGGACCGAGAAAAGCGTAAGGTGTTAATCTTGATAATTAGTGCACAAAACCAATTAGAGGGCCAAAAAACCTTAAGGCACAGAAAGTGATTTTTTTGTTTATTTGCTTACCTTATTAAGTTAAATATCTGTCTGAATTAATCACTAATGAACGTGAAGAAGGCTCAATAGCACCGGCTTAATGAACAGCAGTGTCAGATGCATTTTACAGGGCACCAAATCACTGGGCAGAGGGAGCCAAGTGGCTCCTCAAAAATCACTTTTCTGCCCAATTTTCTGTTTGCAAAGCAGTAAATTATTTACGTTTATTGTGCTGATTTAAGCACTTAAATGCTATGAATGGAGCACAGGTTTTAAAAATAGAGGATCACTGCACAACCCTGCTGCTGGAAATTCACATTTTTTTCCCACTAAAGGTTGTTCCCACCCCACCCCCAAATTTCTTCTGGCATTGTTGCAACACCCCCTTATTAGATTAAGCATATTTTTGTCTGTAATTTATGATTTTCCAGCCTTTCAGTGCTACAAGAATTAAATTGTACATACTACCAGCAGTCCCCTTCATACTTGCCTGGTTGCTTGAGCAAAGTTGGGGTGTTTTCCGGATCAAAATGTTCTTTATTTCCCCAAAACCACGGCATTTTCCCCTCTTTTTCCATCTATTATTCACACGGTAAACATCTGCATTGTAAACGTCAGATGTATTAATTGTCCTGTCCCCAGCTCCGGGCATGGAGTGAATGTGCTCAACATCCCTCCTAAAAAATATTTCCCATTTTTCTATGAATATCTCCACATGCCTCTCCCTTTATTTCCGAGCAGGCACGGAGGTTTTGCAGCTCTTACGCTGGGTGTTTTTTTTTTTTTTTCTCTTGCTTTGGAAAGCCTTCCTGAAATCTTTTCCTGCTGCAGATTTTTGGCTGCACGGACACGCAGGAGGAAGGTGAGCTGATTCCTCAGCCCTGCCTTAGAGCCACAGAATGGAATAGGACGGAAGGGAAAAGCCTCATAGCAGAGCAGCAGGAAAAGTGGGAATCCAGAGCTTTCTAGGATCTCCTGAAAGGTGATTTTTAATTTTTTTTTTTTTTTTTGTTTTTTTAATTGCAGCCTATGGAACGATGGATGTTTTGTAGTAAAACGTGCCCAAATATTTGCAGCAGAAGAACTTTGCTCATTATTTCAGTGCTGAGCTGCTTTGTGTGTCAGCTCACACACAGCCCCTGGTGTGGCTACTCACAGCTCCTTACTCGCTGTGTAAGTCCTTCCCTACCTTGCCTTAATAAAATAAACACTAATAACCCTTTGGAAGAAATGTGGGAGCATTTAGAGGGGGAGAACCTGCAAAGCGCATCCCGCAGGTTTAACCATTTCAGCGATTTGGGCTAAACGCTCTTCAAGCCGCAGTAATGGGGAAAGTGCCCCCGCTATTCACAGGAGATACTCCAGGAGTAAACACCACCCTGCCTGCCCGCCGCTCATTACGGAACCGGCCGCAACTCCGACAATTCCGGCTGAAAATAATGAAAATAATGGTGCAGCAGGAAGGGCTGGGAGCGCGCAGCCCAGGA
>NC_046228.1:1707254-1712254 GCF_009819885.2 Catharus ustulatus | reverse complement strand
GGTCATATTGAATAATTGACAAGGAGGCCTCACAGCTCTCCAAAGCTTATACAACCCTACAATATTTATTTATTTTCCCTTGGTTTTCCCGGCTTTTTTTTTTGATTTTTTTTTTGATTTTTTTTTTTTTTTTTTGGTCCTTCCTTCCTTCCACGGGAATCACCCGCGGAGAACAAGATGTTAAATTCCAGGAGTCCCATTAGGCAGGGAAATCAGACATCAGCGTCCATCCCAGGGCATCCAGGCACCCTTCAGCTCCTGGGGGGACATTTCCATGCTCCCCTCAAACCCCTGGAAACTTTGCTGTGTGCCTCCAAGTGGAGCCTTTGCTGCTCTATTTGTTATCCTAATAAAAGTTTCTCGGCTCTGCCATAAAGTTGTAGCTTGAAAGGTCTGAAACACAACCACAGGTCCATGTGGGGTGACATGGAGAAAAGGGGGCCAGGGGAGGATTTAATAAAAGGAATTGAGGAATTAAACTGCTGCATCCCAGCCTGGGGAAGGGTGGCTGTGAGGAAATTATTAATATTCCCTTTTAAACATCCCTAGCAGTGGGAAAACTTCACACCCCACGGAAAGCTGAGCTGAGCTCCGGGATCCAGGGGAGGGTGACCTTCATCCCACCAGTATCATCCTCCCAGCCAGCTCCTCTCTGGAATGACAGCACCGGGAGGATGCTGCCAGCCAGGAATGAGGTGTGTGAGCAGAGCTGGAGAGCCCATCCCTGGGAAAGAAAGGAAAAGCAAAAAGCATTCCCCAGCACCCCGCTTGGACCCCGTGTTTTTTGAATTTAGCGAGGTGGCTGCGTTTTGTAGCAATTCCCTTTGTGTGCGTGCACAAAGTGAGTGAAACGTGAACACAGGTTGGGCTGGTTTGCAAAACCTCCTAAAAAAAAACATAGTCTGCAGGCTCCAAAAAAATATCTTTAGGTTGGGAATGAACCTTGTCATCTATGAAGCAACACAATAAAACCTTGCAGAGTCAGGAAAGTTCAGGCATGAAGCAAGTTAACATAAAAATTGCTAGAAAACACAGGAATAGTAATTTGGGGATAAGAAAGGAGGGAGAATTCATGTTATAAGTGCAAGTGATCTGGAAATAGCTGTTTGTCTTGGACATTTGCAGGGAAGTGACATCATGCCGAGTGTCCATGGGGATATTAATTCTGCATTTTTCAGGCCAGATTCTGGCACTAAAGTTGGCAAAATTAGAGCATTTTGTTGAAGGGATCTCCGAGCCGCCCACCTCCAGCACACATTACAGCACACCTATGACATGACCCAAGAACAATGGGTGAAAAATGGGCTATAAAAACATGAATGGCCTGCTTCATATAAAGCAGATTTTATAGTGCAGGTGTGCCTTCATTTATCGATACTGTAAAGCAGTGAGATCATACTGGCAGTAAAACACAACATTTGTAAAACAACAACTGAAAAAAAAAAAAGGTGGGGGGGAGAAATTCTATTAATTAAAAATGTAATGGCACAGATAAAATCTCAACGGGGTGTTTTAGAAATATATTTGATATTTTGTCATCAGATGCTTTACATCAGCTCGCACAGAATTCAGCCAGCTCTGAGAAGGAGATCTGGAAAAGGGGAAAAAAAAACTTAATTGAACTGTAAAACTATATCCCACATTTAGGAAAAACCAGGCATGTAAAAATATCTATTTAATAAGTGCCGTTTAAGTTGTTAAAGCTGGTGGAGGGGGTTTGGTTTTTTTTTTTTCCTTCACCCATTAGGATATGAATGGGAAAAATTATGAATAGGAAATCCTGCTGGAGTTTTTATTACCTATTTCCTTTCGGGAAGATGGCATTGTTCCTCTTTTAAAAAAGGGAAGGGGCGTAAAATAAGCGCAGGCATATGACAGACATCCTTCAAAGGCGGGCTGGCAGAAGTGTTGTTCTGTATTTTTGTTCCTCACAAGGCAAAGCCTGTTCTATTTTTAAGCAGGGCTGTGCTGCTGTGGATATTTCCCTTCCCTCGAAAGGGGTTTTGGCATAATGTTGTTTTGATTAAGGCAGATTTCTGTTCTATTCTATTTAGTTTCTTATTCTTTTTTTTTTTTTAATCACAATGCAGGAGCAAAGGAATGTATTTTTTTTTCTTGTTGTTGTTGAATTTTTTCCTTTTTCATTTTTTTTTTTGCCTGCACCCATTCCAGGCCAGCGATTAAAAATTTTCTACCATCAGCAGGTCCAAAAAATCCTCACCTGTGCAGGAGGCTTTGCCAAGCCCACCTGTCGAGCCCCAGTTTCAGCAGGTTTAAGGGTCTGCCTTGTCTTGCTTATTTTTTTTTGAGATATTGCAAAAAAAAAAAAAAAAAAAAAATTAAAAGTGACAAATTTCCTGGGCAAATCCCTCCAAACCTTTGATGGATTTAATCACCCTGAGCTGAGTAAGAGGAGGTTCTGTGACCCCAAACACATTTGGGGGTTTTGTTGAGGTGCCCAAAATGTGGGGGCACCCCCTTGGCTGCAGCCTGGGGGCTCCTGTCTGGCCCTGTCCCCTCGTTTGGGGACTGTCCTCAGGCTGTGCCTTCCCCCCCGCTTCCTGCCTCCCCCTCCCCAACTGCCACAATCCCAGCTTGTGCCATCATGTTCAGCACAGATGTTTCAGCAGCTGTACATGGTGAGCAGCTTTGAAAAGAGGTTTTTTTTCCTAAAATATTTTTCCCTTAAGATTTTTTTCCCCTAATATTTCTTTTCTCTAAGGTTTTTTTTTTTTTTAAGGTTTTATTTTTTTCTGATATTATTTTTATTTTCTGACACATCCTCATGGCCTGATAACAATTGTCAAGCACTGCCATGGGATATGGGACCACAGGGATCTCCACCATGGACACAGCTTCCTACACTCCCCACCTTTCCCTAAATTCACTGATTTTCCTTTTTTTTTTTTTTTAACAATTTTGTTTTAAATTTTACATTCTGGGAGCTGGGTTTGGTGGGTTCTTGGCTCTGTGATGGAGTTATTTTTATATCTTGGCACTGCCAGTACAGTCCTGGTGATGGCCCAGAGTTTTGTCATGGTGTGTGACACACATGGGACAGCTTTGGCATGGCCAAGGAGCCTCACACCAGTGTGAGGAGCAGTTTTGGGGAGCATTGTCGTTATTTTCCAGATGAAGCAAAGTCATGGAGAATCCTGAAATTTTGTCCATCAACCTGCTGAGTTGAGCACCTGAACAATGCCCTGGCTGCTGGTTTGATTTCCATCCAGAGTGACATTGGTGGCTGAAATCTCAACCCAAAAGAGCCCCCAAAATATAAAAAGAAGGACCTGCCATGAAACCAGGAGCTGTAGATATTCCCATCTCCTGTCCATGGGGATGGCTGAAGGTTCTGGCACGAGCCCTCTTAGATAAATTATCTGCACCGTGCCTGTTCTGTTTAATTATTTTTCTTAAATGTCATTTTTCTTGTGTCACAGCAGACAATACTCTTCCTCTTTACTGAATGTGAGGGATTTATCCTGGAGATTCCCGTGAATGATCCTATTTATACAAGCAGGGACATTCCAGGGGCTGCTGCCATGACTTATTGCTGAGCCTGCCTGCCAGTTCCTAAGTACCTTGTTTTCCTTTTTTGTTCTTTATGTGCGAGCGGGTTCTTACTCGTCTTTAATAATTAAAGAAGTGGAGGAGGAAATGGAGTGGCTTTGGATGAAGATCCACTGCTCTTTTTTTGGGATGCTGGCAACAAGTGCCCTTAGCCTCAGTCTGTGCCAGCTCCTGGCCAAGCCCCACCATCCATCCTGCTCTTCCCAAACCCTCCCAGCATCACTGATTTACTGGGGGACACTGGAACCAGAATTAAGAATTCCCATCCCCACCTAAGCTTCTCCCTGGCTCACAAAGGGATTTTGCTTTATGTTCTCCCAAGAGAAGGCAGAGCTGGCCAGGGCTCCAGGCTCAGCTCTCGAGGGGCTGCACTGCCCTGCCCTGGCACTCCCTGCTCCTCTCTGCTGGACAAGGGCTGGTGGCACCACTGGAGCTTCCCTTTCTTGGATTTGTGGCCATGGAGAACCAGGCAGCCAAGCTCTGCCCTGGACTCATGTCCTTCACCGAGGAAAAGGAATATGATAATTTCTTTAAAACAAGCCAAGCCTGGCTGCTTAGCTTAGCACACAGCCTTTGCACCTTTCCCTTCAGAAAACTTTTGGGATTATTTCCATTTCAGCACTAAACCCAGAGTTTTCATTCAGCCATGAGCCCAGGAGAGGGTGGCACAGCCCCCACCTTCCTCCTTGTGCTCATCTCCCACTCTGCTGCAGGACAGGAGGGTTTGCTCTGTGCAATCATCCCTCCTGCTGTGCTCCCTGGGATCTGCAGCATTCCCAGGCATTTCCAGGGGGTGAATCAATACAGAAGCTCGTTCAACAGCATTGACAATTTAAGGCTTTTTTTTTTTTTTTTTTTTTTTTTAAACCTGGTTGCTAAATTCACATAAAAGCAAAATAAAAAGGGCTTTCCTGGTGGTGGGATAAACCCTTGCCTCCCTCCTTCCTCTAGTCTCCCTGGCATTGAATGATACCCTAGCACTCAGTCCATTTTGGATTTCACCAGGAATTCAAACTAAAGGACAATTTTCCACGTGCTGCAAAGAGTTGAACATAACATTATTGCACTAAGAAAAAGGAAAAAATAAAAGATTACCCCCAGGATTTTTAAATTTAACAAAGTAAACAACCCCAGAGCTTCACTGGAACTATTGGTGCAGGACATCATGGAATCCTACACTACTTTGACTTGGACCAAAACCCACCCAGATTCCCCTGCCATGGGCAAGGACAACCTTCCACTACCCCAGGTTCTTCGAAGACCATCCAACCTGGCACCACAGCCACAGAATCAGAATTAAAGAACCATTTAGATGGGAAAACACTTTTAAAACATTGAGTCCAACGTGGATTCCAGCTCCCAGAAAAAGCTTCATTTTCACAGAGTCACAAGCTTTGTGTGAACCTGCTGTGCCACCTTGAAGGTGCACC
>NC_046228.1:1692500-1702154 GCF_009819885.2 Catharus ustulatus | reverse complement strand
GACAAAAATAATGGGGTTACCAGAGGAAGAAAAAGTCAAAAGTACAAGTCAAAATACAGAGAGCACTTTGGGCTCGCCTTGTGCAGCAATTTCTCTCTGTTACAGAGTGAAGCCCTGATGGAGACATTTGATAAGTAATTGCATTTTAAGTTCAAATAGAATATCTGCATGTGTGCAGATACAGAGCCCTGTACACTTATCTGATTAGCTATTTACTTAAATTATCTGTTGGGTACTCTAATATATACCTAGTGTCGCCTAATGATATCATCTACTAATTTATTCAAGGAATTTTGCCAAAAAACAAATAAAAGCCTCGAACACAAACATTTCTTCCCCATTCATTTAGAGCTCATCACAAACAGAGAAGCATTTCAATGTGGCCCAGGCAGATTTTCAAAGGTAACATCTCTAATTAACAGGAAGCAATTTCTAAAGTCAATACAAGGGGGGATGGTGCAATTAGATGTGTCTGAGTGTTCCTGGGATGGGATGGGATGGGATTTTGGATGGGATGGGATGGGATGGGATGGGATTTTGGGATGGGATGGGATACAGGGATGGATGGGGTGGGGTGGGATGGGATGGGATGGGATGGGATTTTGGGATTTTGGGATTTTGGGATTTTGGGATTTGGGTTTTGGAATTTTGGGATTTTGGGATGGGATTTTGGGATGGGATGGGATGGGATGGGATTTTGGGATGGGATGGGATTTTGGGATGGGATGGGGTGTCCTCACCCCAGCCCTGCTCCTCCTCCACCCACCAATTCCTCAGGAATCCCTCCTGCTTCATTCCAAAAACCCTCTTGCCCTGCTGTGGCAGCATGTAGAGCTGGAAAATTTCATATCAAAACATTTCATCTGATTCCTTCTTTCAGCAAAATCACCTTCATCATGTTTGAAATATGGCAAAGAGGGAGCAGCCCCTTCCTCGTGCACATCCTTGGTGCCCTTCCCAGATTTTCCTGCTCCCTGATGTTCCTTGGGAATAAGATAACATCTCCCACCACTGACCACCACGTCAAAATTTTGGAAACACAGAAGAACAGAAGGGTTTGGGTTGGAAGGGACTTTAAAGACAATCTTATTCCACTGTCCCAAGTTGCTCCAAGCCCTGTCCAACCTGGCCTTGGACACTTCTAGAAATGAGTCCACAACCTCTCTGGACAACCTCACCACTCAAATAATACTATTTAAATATTTTTCCTTATTTTGAGTCTTTTCCTTAAGTCTGTGGTAAAGGTTTTGGATTTCCTGAAATTTCTGTGATGTCTCTACTGGACTGGATGTGGCTCTTCAGGTTTCCCACACACAGGAATCACCAGAATTTCTCCATCCCTAGGTGGAGCTGATACAACCCAAGCCTGACATCAGATAAAATGTGTTTAAAAACAAAAGTTCAAAACTCTTTTGATAAGTTCATGTTCGAGGGCCTCTAAAACTCAATGTTCTGTGCTGAAATCAATTCACATTGTCAATAGCCAGGAATTCCCCGAGCTAAAATTGGGATTTCACGTTGGCCATTGCAGTTCTGGAAAACCAGCATCACATAAATGCAAATATTGGGGATAAAGCTGAGAGGATGAGTTACTTTTAAACTGAGCTGGAACAGTCAATACTGAGAAAGTTCATTGGTGCAATGTTAAACCCTTGGGCACACATGAGCACGGGGTATTTTACATTTTTCCTGTTATGATTTTCTGGATTTCAGGTGATTTGGATTAAATTTTCATGTTCACAGAATCCTGTAGCTGGGACATTACACAGAGAAATCCAAAGCTGATGCTCCCACAAAAGGGAGAATTTCCGGGTGATGTTCAAAGTGTCAACACAGGGATTAACATTTTAGTCCCTACCAATAATTAAAATCTGCTGATCATCATAATTCCAGGTGGTCAGTGATCACTCTGTACCCTCAGCTCTCCATCCACACCAGTTCTGGTGCAGAGGTGACAATTTTGACAACAAAGTTTTCCTCCTGCTGCTCCCCCTGTCCAGTGGAAAGCAATGGTTCCAAAGTACTCTTGGATTTAATCCAAAAAACTTGCGAATCAAATGAAATCTTAGGAAATCTCTTTGCCACCAGCCCTGAGCTGGTGCAGAAACAGCTGGGACACCTCCTGTGCACCTTGCAGGGAGACTGGAACCCCATGTCCCACCCTCCCCATCCCTGCTGGTTTACTCCAGCCCAGGTACATTTTCCTCCCATTCACCAGCCTTTCCTCCTTTCCCTTACTGTTTTTTAGCCTTTTCTGTGACCCTTGAAGTCAATTTTAGGGCAACACTGAGAGTGCAACATGGTTTTATTTATCCAGCAGTACAGGCATGATGGTGCTGCAGGACAGACCTGGGCAGCCCTTGCCTCAGCCTCTGCTGCTGCTGCGTGTCCTGGGCTTCTCTGCGGCACCAGCAGCCAGGTTTGCACCTTGCTGACCTGAAAAATAGCTGATTTTATGTTTACACCGAGATCCCCCCCGTCAGAGGCCCCAGCAATTCCAGTAAAAGTTAGTTTTTAATTTCAGGAGCTGTTTGTGGTTGGACTGTGCCGTGCTCTGGCCTTGGACACTGCCAGGGATGGGGCAGCCACGATTTCTCTGAGCAACCTCTGCCAGGGCTTGACACCTTCTAGCAGAGAGATTTATCCCCTGTCTGCTCTTAGATTGTACAAAATGCCTCTTTCACACATTCTACAAGTTTAAATTAACTTTTGTGGAGCAGCTGCTTAGACAAAGGACGTGAAGGACCAGATCCTACATTCCCTCTGTTCTGAACCCTTAATGAAAGTGAATTTTTGCCCTGCAGGTTTGTGAGATCCCACTCTCTGCAGCAATGACTCTCTTGGTATTTCCACTTAAAAATTTATTTTCAAGTCCCCATAATTGTATGTAAAGTTTTGCTTGGATCTGAAGACAAAAAGCCCTAACAAGTCAAAGGCTCAGCCTGGGAGAAACAATTGATCTGCATACAGAGGGAAAGGCATTTTAAAAAGGGGGTTTGATACCTTTTTCATTCCTACCCTAATTGCTTTGGTTTTGAGCTCACATTTTATCAACTGCAGAGTTCACTTCAGTGTAAATCTCATTGATTTCAGCCACATTTTATTCCAGGGATAAACGTGATTTCATTATTCTATTACAAAGCACATTAAAAATAAAACGTAGGTGACAACTTTATCACTGAAGATGGGATTCATTACAGACGAGTAAGGGGGATTTTTTTTTTTTCAAGAGGGGTTTAATTTGGATTTCTAGCATATAGCCATGCATATATAGAGCAGCCAAAGAAGCTATAGCCTGTCATTTCAATAAAACATGTATGAAAGCATCCCTAAGCACCTCCTGACATGTCAGGGATATATGGTGTAAGAGTGTGTCCATGTCAGCAGTGACAAGCTGAACCTTAATGGCTCTAAAACAGTCTTTATGGTTTACTGTACCCGTAATCCATTTTATAATGAGTGCTCAACCACATACAACGACTCTCTGAGTTTCCTCTGCCTTTTAACTCACCCCAAGGTGCCTAAACGAGGGGAAAAACTCCAAATTGTGGGTGATCCTTCCTGAGGAGCATTATGTGCTGAAATACTTATGCAAGACAGGTAAATGCAGAATAAGGCTTTGCTCTAATCCCTAAGTTTCCTTCTGTGGATTTTAAGAGAGACCAGTACTGACATTTACTGTGGTTTGGGGGGAAGGTTTAAATTTTACCAGGCTGGCAATGCTTTGGACTTAATAAATGTGGGGATGGGGAAGAGGTGCTGTAAGCCCATGACAGACACCACACATTTAGGGTTCAAACAAAAGCAGAATATGACATTTCCTACCTGGTTTCACCCTGATCCTGCACCCTTTATCCATGGGAAATGTCAGCAAGGAACAGGGAAACTCTGGCAAAGATGTAGGAGATGGAGCATCCTCTTTGCAGCTGTGTCCTGGCACAGGGCTCTTGGCATACACAGAACCATGGGAAGTTTGGGTTGGAAAGGACCTTAAAGATTATCCAACTCCACCCCTGCCATGGACAGGGACACCTGCCACTGTCCCAGGGTGCTCCAAGCTGGGAATTCCAGGGATGGAGCAGCCACAACTTCTCTGAGCCAGCTGGTCCTGCTTGTCTGAGGTAAAGGTCTGTGGGACACCAGGCACCCATCAGAAAGGAATAATAAGGTTTGGAATTCCAGGGAAGTCCATGGAGCTGAGGCTCTGCCACAGGAATGTGGAATTGTAGAAACCCGGTCTCAGCAGGGCACTGATGATGCCCCACACCTCACAGGGAGGCTGGAGACACCACCACACCTCACAAGAACGTTTGGGGCTTTTCTTAAGAGAAATCTGTGGTTAAATCCTTTTGGCTCTTAAATTATAATTATGATGCTGATGGTGGTAATAATAAAATGAAGAAGAAGAAGGAGAAGAAGGAGGAGGAGGAGGAGGAGGGGGAGGAGGAGGAGAAGATGAAGAAGAAAAAGATGAAGAAGAAAAAGATGAAGAAGAAGAAGAAGAAGAAGAAGGAGAAGAAGAAGAAGAAGAAGAACAAGTACAACAACAAGAAGAACAAATACAAGAACAAGCAATAAATTTCTGCCTCTGGTGAAGCTGACCTCCTCAGTCCCAGCCCAGGCTGCAGATGAAATTCATCCTTCCAGGTCCTCCCATTTTCCATCCTCAGGCACCAGGGTGACCCTCTCTGCCCCCCAGATGCTCTCCCTGCTGTTCACCTCTTTCCAAGCCCTACTTCCCACCAGAGCCTGCTCTGCTCCCCGCCCAGGGCACTCAGAAATCAAGGCCAGCTCCTCCAAGGGACAGCCCTGGGCTCTGCTGACCCCCGGAGCAGGAGGCTGAGCATCTCTCCCGCAGGCAGCAGGTCCTGGGTGCCAGGGGCTGGGTGCCCCGAGGGTGCCAGGCCCAGGGGGAGAGGGAAGGAAGCAACTAGAAACAGCCACTTAGCGTCTATTTAGAGCCTGGGAGCATTTGTGAAAGCCATCCCCATTACTGTTGAAAAGATGCAAATTTGGTGAAATAATCAGCTGTATGGCTGCAGGCTGTTTCTCAAGTACCCTGATTCCTTACAGGAGGGAAGGTATTAGTGCAAGACACACAGCAAGGCCAAGTTCATGTTGCTCAGAGGTAGCCCCTAACCAAACTCCACCAAGTGCTATAAAACAAGATTTGTTATCCTGGCAAGCAATGACAGTTCCTCCAATAAAGCACCCCACAAAAAAAAAAAAAAAAAAAAAAAAAAAGACCAAAAAAAAAAAAAAAAAAGGCTCGGAGCCCTTCGGGCTGGTTGCAGGGGTGCAAAAAGCAGCGCTCAGAGGCACGGCTGCCACGGGGGACAGGCGGGGGCTGCCCCGCATCCCCGGCCCGGCAATTAAAGCATCGCCCGCATCCCCCCGCAGCCCCGCGGATGCTCAAGGAGCCATTGATCTCCGAAAGAAAAGAGCAGAAAAGAGCATCCAGAGCATCCAGAGCATCCAGAGCATCCAGAGCATCCAGAGCATCCAGCCACAGCGCAGGGCTTTGTGCTGAGCTGGGGGAAGGAGCGAGGAGGAGCCGCGCTCTGAAATCGCGAAAAGCGAGGGGGAATCTGCTCCATCACTCCAGGCTTCCCCTCCTCCCTGCTGCACCAGCATGAACTTGGGGAAAAAATAATGATGTGTTTAAGGAAAGGGGGGAATTTAGCAGCAAAACGGTGTTCCTCTGGCGTTTCTTGTTTTGGAGGTTGTACAAAGAGGATCTAAAATGCTGGAGTGTTTAAACAATGTTTTTTAATTTCAGGAGCATCAAAGATGTTCTTAAACCAGCAGCGAAGGTGAGCCTTCAGTCAAGTTTGATCGTTGCAATTCCAGCTCTCCCCAAAATCAGTTTTGCAGCCAATGGCTTAAAATAACATCGTGGAAACAAAAATATATCCTATTAAAAAAAATACACCCCATCATCAAACCCCCATTCCACTGTGCCTGCAGTGGGACAGGAGATAACAATGTAAAGCATCAGTTCAAATTTGGAAATTTGGCAAAAGAAAAAAAAAAACAATAAAAATAAATAGTTCAAGTGTCTTTTCTAGCAGAGTAATGGAATGAAGTGGAGTTGGAGAGGGTGTGTTTGTGTGCACGACAGCACTCGTGCTCCAATATGCATCTTTATGTATTATGGATCCCGTTTTCTCACATTTTTCTCAGTGGACAGATATTGTGCTGTAGCTCTCAGAATACCTGAGAAAAACATTCCAACAATTGCATTCCTTGTCTATACAGATCCTATAAGGAGCACAAAATAGGCAAGGAGAGTCTTCATCAGAGAAAGCCTTTTTTGATTCCTCCTTCCCCCCCCAGTCTTCTGTAACAACATAAAAGATACTGTTATGACAAGTACTCTGGTAGTTCATTCTTTCATTTATAATTTAACCACAGCCTATATAACCTAATCAGAAAAATGTGGAGCATGATTAGTACAACAATCGAATGCAGTTGGGTTCCTTGAACAACTCAAAGAACAACACAAAAGAAAGAGGAAAAAAAAAAAAAAAAGAAAAAAAAAAGGGGAAAAAAATCAAGGCAGACCATCGCAGGAATATCAGAAAATATGTGGTATTTCTTTAATATTTCATTTTAAACTACCTAATTGTGTTTTTAAGCTTCGGTTCCTGTAATTTTGCAAGATGAGGCATTCCAGTGAGAAAACATATGGTAAGGGATTTTTAAACCACATAGCTAGAGTGCATCATAGACTTATCTGCTGCTTTAGTGTCACAAAAATCCACCACTGAATTTATCCAGTCACCCATTAAAGAAAGAAAAGAATTAAAGGAAAAGGAGTTTAAAAATCCCCAAATGCTCCAAAAAAAAACCCCAAAACACCCTACTGGAAAGTGCTGTGGGGTTGGAGGCAGGAGCGAGGTGGATCTGTGAGGCTTCCCAGAAAAGTGACAATTATTGGGTTATTTCGGGATCCTGCCTAGCAAATATTGCACACGGTGGTGACAAACTGTCACGAGCAACAACTTGTGCCAGCACCTCGGCTAAAATGAGTTTTAATGAACCTCGTGCCCTTTGGATGCAGAACTTCCCACCCCAGCCCTTCCCAGAGCGTTTCCCATGGGGTGAAATCCAAGGGAGGCTTTGGTGGGAGAGGTGCTCCAGGAGCTGATCAGTGACGTTTTCCAAGGGGATATCGAGGCTTGAGAGGGACAAACTTTGCCATTGGAGTGTGGCAGGGAGGGCTGGGGGCCCTGAGGATGCTGCAGCTGCTGGGAGCGCAGAGCCAGGCTGGCTGGAGGGTGCTGCTCCCACCCAGCTGCTTCTCCTGCATCCCTGGTGCTGCCTGGAGAGGGAAGGGTTTCCTTGAGCCTGGGGTGAGAGGAGGACACGGCCAGGCTGGGCTGAGGGGGGATTTCAGGTCTGGAACAATGTCACTGCAGAGGAAATCACAATGCCTTGGCACCGACATCAAGCGCTGGGCTGCTGTGGGAAGCAGAGCTGAAGGAACTTTGGGCTCACCCTCGGTGCCAGGCTGGGGAAGGGTTTGGAATCAGGGTGACAAAGCTGCTCAGAAAGTACTGTGCCACAAATCATCCCCTGGAAACGCTTCCCCTCTCATCCATGGGTGTGCAGCCACGCCAGCTCCTGCCTCCTCATCCTCTTATTATCAAAAATTCACCTGGAATCCCTCTCTCCTGATTTTTTTTTTTTTTTTTTTAACTGCTTATCTTGCTTTTAAAAGTCAAACTCTTAACCCCTTGCACTTAAGGGATTCCCCCAAGGTTGTCTGCCTTTTCCCACCGGGAATTTCTAAGGGTAAGGACCGAGAAAAGCGTAAGGTGTTAATCTTGATAATTAGTGCACAAAACCAATTAGAGGGCCAAAAAACCTTAAGGCACAGAAAGTGATTTTTTTGTTTATTTGCTTACCTTATTAAGTTAAATATCTGTCTGAATTAATCACTAATGAACGTGAAGAAGGCTCAATAGCACCGGCTTAATGAACAGCAGTGTCAGATGCATTTTACAGGGCACCAAATCACTGGGCAGAGGGAGCCAAGTGGCTCCTCAAAAATCACTTTTCTGCCCAATTTTCTGTTTGCAAAGCAGTAAATTATTTACGTTTATTGTGCTGATTTAAGCACTTAAATGCTATGAATGGAGCACAGGTTTTAAAAATAGAGGATCACTGCACAACCCTGCTGCTGGAAATTCACATTTTTTTCCCACTAAAGGTTGTTCCCACCCCACCCCCAAATTTCTTCTGGCATTGTTGCAACACCCCCTTATTAGATTAAGCATATTTTTGTCTGTAATTTATGATTTTCCAGCCTTTCAGTGCTACAAGAATTAAATTGTACATACTACCAGCAGTCCCCTTCATACTTGCCTGGTTGCTTGAGCAAAGTTGGGGTGTTTTCCGGATCAAAATGTTCTTTATTTCCCCAAAACCACGGCATTTTCCCCTCTTTTTCCATCTATTATTCACACGGTAAACATCTGCATTGTAAACGTCAGATGTATTAATTGTCCTGTCCCCAGCTCCGGGCATGGAGTGAATGTGCTCAACATCCCTCCTAAAAAATATTTCCCATTTTTCTATGAATATCTCCACATGCCTCTCCCTTTATTTCCGAGCAGGCACGGAGGTTTTGCAGCTCTTACGCTGGGTGTTTTTTTTTTTTTTTCTCTTGCTTTGGAAAGCCTTCCTGAAATCTTTTCCTGCTGCAGATTTTTGGCTGCACGGACACGCAGGAGGAAGGTGAGCTGATTCCTCAGCCCTGCCTTAGAGCCACAGAATGGAATAGGACGGAAGGGAAAAGCCTCATAGCAGAGCAGCAGGAAAAGTGGGAATCCAGAGCTTTCTAGGATCTCCTGAAAGGTGATTTTTAATTTTTTTTTTTTTTTTTTGTTTTTTTAATTGCAGCCTATGGAACGATGGATGTTTTGTAGTAAAACGTGCCCAAATATTTGCAGCAGAAGAACTTTGCTCATTATTTCAGTGCTGAGCTGCTTTGTGTGTCAGCTCACACACAGCCCCTGGTGTGGCTACTCACAGCTCCTTACTCGCTGTGTAAGTCCTTCCCTACCTTGCCTTAATAAAATAAACACTAATAACCCTTTGGAAGAAATGTGGGAGCATTTAGAGGGGGAGAACCTGCAAAGCGCATCCCGCAGGTTTAACCATTTCAGCGATTTGGGCTAAACGCTCTTCAAGCCGCAGTAATGGGAAAGTGCCCCCGCTATTCACAGGAGATACTCCAGGAGTAAACACCACCCTGCCTGCCCGCCGCTCATTACGGAACCGGCCGCAACTCCGACAATTCCGGCTGAAAATAATGAAAATAATGGTGCAGCAGGAAGGGCTGGGAGCGCGCAGCCCAGGATGGGACGGAGCGGTGCTGGATCAGAGCAGCCCAGCTCCTGCATCTCCAAACTCCTCTGCTCTTTGTTACTTAATGCGATGCAGGAGATCAAAGATCCGCACAGGCTGTGCCGGGGTGTTGCTGCAGTCCCTGTCACACCGGGATTTTTGCCTATTTTTTTTTTGTTCTTCTTCTTCTTCTTCTTTCCCCCCTCTTTTTAACTTAATGTTTTTGGAGGAGGGGGGTGAATTTTTTTTTTTAGCCTTTTTTCTTGGCCTTTTTGGGGGATGCATTTTCTGTGTTTCTTC
>NC_046228.1:1682500-1687500 GCF_009819885.2 Catharus ustulatus | reverse complement strand
CCCTGGAAACTTTGCTGTGTGCCTCCAAGTGGAGCCTTTGCTGCTCTATTTGTTATCCTAATAAAAGTTTCTCGGCTCTGCCATAAAGTTGTAGCTTGAAAGGTCTGAAACACAACCACAGGTCCATGTGGGGTGACATGGAGAAAAGGGGGCCAGGGGAGGATTTAATAAAGGAATTGAGGAATTAAACTGCTGCATCCCAGCCTGGGGAAGGGTGGCTGTGAGGAAATTATTAATATTCCCTTTTAAACATCCCTAGCAGTGGGAAAACTTCACACCCCACGGAAAGCTGAGCTGAGCTCCGGGATCCAGGGGAGGGTGACCTTCATCCCACCAGTATCATCCTCCCAGCCAGCTCCTCTCTGGAATGACAGCACCGGGAGGATGCTGCCAGCCAGGAATGAGGTGTGTGAGCAGAGCTGGAGAGCCCATCCCTGGGAAAGAAAGGAAAAGCAAAAAGCATTCCCCAGCACCCGCTTGGACCCCGTGTTTTTTGAATTTAGCGAGGTGGCTGCGTTTTGTAGCAATTCCCTTTGTGTGCGTGCACAAAGTGAGTGAAACGTGAACACAGGTTGGGCTGGTTTGCAAAACCTCCTAAAAAAAAACATAGTCTGCAGGCTCCAAAAAAATATCTTTAGGTTGGGAATGAACCTTGTCATCTATGAAGCAACACAATAAAACCTTGCAGAGTCAGGAAAGTTCAGGCATGAAGCAAGTTAACATAAAAATTGCTAGAAAACACAGGAATAGTAATTTGGGGATAAGAAAGGAGGGAGAATTCATGTTATAAGTGCAAGTGATCTGGAAATAGCTGTTTGTCTTGGACATTTGCAGGGAAGTGACATCATGCCGAGTGTCCATGGGGATATTAATTCTGCATTTTTCAGGCCAGATTCTGGCACTAAAGTTGGCAAAATTAGAGCATTTTGTTGAAGGGATCTCCGAGCCGCCCACCTCCAGCACACATTACAGCACACCTATGACATGACCCAAGAACAATGGGTGAAAAATGGGCTATAAAAACATGAATGGCCTGCTTCATATAAAGCAGATTTTATAGTGCAGGTGTGCCTTCATTTATCGATACTGTAAAGCAGTGAGATCATACTGGCAGTAAAACACAACATTTGTAAAACAACAACTGAAAAAAAAAAAAGGTGGGGGGGAGAAATTCTATTAATTAAAAATGTAATGGCACAGATAAAATCTCAACGGGGTGTTTTAGAAATATATTTGATATTTTGTCATCAGATGCTTTACATCAGCTCGCACAGAATTCAGCCAGCTCTGAGAAGGAGATCTGGAAAAGGGGAAAAAAAACTTAATTGAACTGTAAAACTATATCCCACATTTAGGAAAAACCAGGCATGTAAAAATATCTATTTAATAAGTGCCGTTTAAGTTGTTAAAGCTGGTGGAGGGGGTTTGGTTTTTTTTTTTTCCTTCACCCATTAGGATATGAATGGGAAAAATTATGAATAGGAAATCCTGCTGGAGTTTTTATTACCTATTTCCTTTCGGGAAGATGGCATTGTTCCTCTTTTAAAAAAGGGAAGGGGCGTAAAATAAGCGCAGGCATATGACAGACATCCTTCAAAGGCGGGCTGGCAGAAGTGTTGTTCTGTATTTTTGTTCCTCACAAGGCAAAGCCTGTTCTATTTTAAGCAGGGCTGTGCTGCTGTGGATATTTCCCTTCCCTCGAAAGGGGTTTTGGCATAATGTTGTTTTGATTAAGGCAGATTTCTGTTCTATTCTATTTAGTTTCTTATTCTTTTTTTTTTTTAATCACAATGCAGGAGCAAAGGAATGTATTTTTTTTTCTTGTTGTTGTTGAATTTTTTCCTTTTTCATTTTTTTTTTTGCCTGCACCCATTCCAGGCCAGCGATTAAAAATTTTCTACCATCAGCAGGTCCAAAAAATCCTCACCTGTGCAGGAGGCTTTGCCAAGCCCACCTGTCGAGCCCCAGTTTCAGCAGGTTTAAGGGTCTGCCTTGTCTTGCTTATTTTTTTTTTGAGATATTGCAAAAAAAAAAAAAAAAAAAAAAATTAAAAGTGACAAATTTCCTGGGCAAATCCCTCCAAACCTTTGATGGATTTAATCACCCTGAGCTGAGTAAGAGGAGGTTCTGTGACCCCAAACACATTTGGGGGTTTTGTTGAGGTGCCCAAAATGTGGGGGCACCCCCTTGGCTGCAGCCTGGGGGCTCCTGTCTGGCCCTGTCCCCTCGTTTGGGGACTGTCCTCAGGCTGTGCCTTCCCCCCCGCTTCCTGCCTCCCCCTCCCCAACTGCCACAATCCCAGCTTGTGCCATCATGTTCAGCACAGATGTTTCAGCAGCTGTACATGGTGAGCAGCTTTGAAAAGAGGTTTTTTTCCTAAAATATTTTTCCTTAAGATTTTTTTCCCCTAATATTTCTTTTCTCTAAGGTTTTTTTTTTTTTAAGGTTTTATTTTTTTCTGATATTATTTTTATTTTCTGACACATCCTCATGGCCTGATAACAATTGTCAAGCACTGCCATGGGATATGGGACCACAGGGATCTCCACCATGGACACAGCTTCCTACACTCCCCACCTTTCCCTAAATTCACTGATTTTCCTTTTTTTTTTTTTTTAACAATTTTGTTTTAAATTTTACATTCTGGGAGCTGGGTTTGGTGGGTTCTTGGCTCTGTGATGGAGTTATTTTTATATCTTGGCACTGCCAGTACAGTCCTGGTGATGGCCCAGAGTTTTGTCATGGTGTGTGACACACATGGGACAGCTTTGGCATGGCCAAGGAGCCTCACACCAGTGTGAGGAGCAGTTTTGGGGAGCATTGTCGTTATTTTCCAGATGAAGCAAAGTCATGGAGAATCCTGAAATTTTGTCCATCAACCTGCTGAGTTGAGCACCTGAACAATGCCCTGGCTGCTGGTTTGATTTCCATCCAGAGTGACATTGGTGGCTGAAATCTCAACCCAAAAGAGCCCCCAAAATATAAAAAGAAGGACCTGCCATGAAACCAGGAGCTGTAGATATTCCCATCTCCTGTCCATGGGGATGGCTGAAGGTTCTGGCACGAGCCCTCTTAGATAAATTATCTGCACCGTGCCTGTTCTGTTTAATTATTTTTCTTAAATGTCATTTTTCTTGTGTCACAGCAGACAATACTCTTCCTCTTTACTGAATGTGAGGGATTTATCCTGGAGATTCCCGTGAATGATCCTATTTATACAAGCAGGGACATTCCAGGGGCTGCTGCCATGACTTATTGCTGAGCCTGCCTGCCAGTTCCTAAGTACCTTGTTTTCCTTTTTTGTTCTTTATGTGCGAGCGGGTTCTTACTCGTCTTTAATAATTAAAGAAGTGGAGGAGGAAATGGAGTGGCTTTGGATGAAGATCCACTGCTCTTTTTTTGGGATGCTGGCAACAAGTGCCCTTAGCCTCAGTCTGTGCCAGCTCCTGGCCAAGCCCCACCATCCATCCTGCTCTTCCCAAACCCTCCCAGCATCACTGATTTACTGGGGGACACTGGAACCAGAATTAAGAATTCCCATCCCCACCTAAGCTTCTCCCTGGCTCACAAAGGGATTTTGCTTTATGTTCTCCCAAGAGAAGGCAGAGCTGGCCAGGGCTCCAGGCTCAGCTCTCGAGGGGCTGCACTGCCCTGCCCTGGCACTCCCTGCTCCTCTCTGCTGGACAAGGGCTGGTGGCACCACTGGAGCTTCCCTTTCTTGGATTTGTGGCCATGGAGAACCAGGCAGCCAAGCTCTGCCCTGGACTCATGTCCTTCACCGAGGAAAAGGAATATGATAATTTCTTTAAAACAAGCCAAGCCTGGCTGCTTAGCTTAGCACACAGCCTTTGCACCTTTCCCTTCAGAAAACTTTTGGGATTATTTCCATTTCAGCACTAAACCCAGAGTTTTCATTCAGCCATGAGCCCAGGAGAGGGTGGCACAGCCCCCACCTTCCTCCTTGTGCTCATCTCCCACTCTGCTGCAGGACAGGAGGGTTTGCTCTGTGCAATCATCCCTCCTGCTGTGCTCCCTGGGATCTGCAGCATTCCCAGGCATTTCCAGGGGGTGAATCAATACAGAAGCTCGTTCAACAGCATTGACAATTTAAGGCTTTTTTTTTTTTTTTTTTTTTTTTTAAACCTGGTTGCTAAATTCACATAAAAGCAAAATAAAAAGGGCTTTCCTGGTGGTGGGATAAACCCTTGCCTCCCTCCTTCCTCTAGTCTCCCTGGCATTGAATGATACCCTAGCACTCAGTCCATTTTGGGATTTCACCAGGAATTCAAACTAAAGGACAATTTTCCACGTGCTGCAAAGAGTTGAACATAACATTATTGCACTAAGAAAAAGGAAAAAATAAAAGATTACCCCCAGGATTTTTAAATTTAACAAAGTAAACAACCCCAGAGCTTCACTGGAACTATTGGTGCAGGACATCATGGAATCCTACACTACTTTGACTTGGACCAAAAACCCACCCAGATTCCCCTGCCATGGGCAAGGACACCTTCCACTACCCCAGGTTCTTCGAAGACCATCCAACCTGGCACCACAGCCACAGAATCAGAATTAAAGAACCATTTAGATGGGAAAACACTTTTAAAACATTGAGTCCAACGTGGATTCCAGCTCCCAGAAAAAGCTTCATTTTCACAGAGTCACAAGCTTTGTGTGAACCTGCTGTGCCACCTTGAAGGTGCACCTGGCAGCAGCATCTCTGCCCTGGCAGGATCAGGCCACTTGTTGGAAAAAGAGGCCAAATCCTTGACTGGAATAAATCAGGATGGTAGCATTTATTATAACAGGCCATACCTTAGTCCAGCAGAATTTCTGGCTTATTACTTTTCCAGAGGAAAAAAAAAATAAAAATTATAGTGGGGGAAAAAACCTCCCTGATTGTTCATTTTTAAATTTCAATTCCTGGGGGGATTCATCACAGCTACTAAACTGATACTGATTTGGAACTGATGCAGTGAGATGCCAAATGTTTTCATCTC
>NC_046228.1:1570000-1677500 GCF_009819885.2 Catharus ustulatus | reverse complement strand
CAACTTGTCATGTTGGTATTATCAATACTTTAAAATTTCCATATTAGTGACCCAATTTTCTCAGGATTCCTGAGTGTTTAATTTGGTGGGGAGAAGGAGGGAGGGGAGTAAATGATGCCTCTGCCTTTTCTCTATTCAAAGTAACCTTAATTTTCTGTTTCTGAATAGAAACCTTTCCCTGTACAACTTAAAAAAAAAAAAAGAGTTGGAACAATTCTGTCTAAACACATTCTCAGTTTGGAGATCCTTCTGCTCCATCAGATGTGGTGGGGAACATTGAAATCTCACCCTGCCCGTGGCAGAAGTGCCATTGCTAAATTCAGGGAATTATGGAAACCAGAAATGCTGAGTGGCCAACCCCAAACCTGCTTCCCAGAATAGCACTTCACATCCTTAAAACCCCACCATGTTTAATGAAATATATTCCCTGGAACAGCACTTTCCCTCTGAGGCAAGATATCCTCCACGGGGCAGGTGTGTAACAGCAGGAATTTTCACTGAGATTCGGGATTTCCTTGGCTAGGAGGAATTTCTCCTGTGGAAGGAGAGGAGTTTCACCCAATGAGGCAGAGCAGAGGCTGTGCTCTGGTGAAGGTGCCCATAAAGCTGTCCAGAACCACACTTCGCTGACGTAGTGACAGATTGGGCAATTTTGCCGTGGTAATTACTCAATGCTTCAGCAAATGGTAACTAAATCCTCTGGAAATCAAAATGTCTAATTGCACAGGCACATATGGCATCGCCCCAGCCATCCTGCAGAAGGTAATGGAACCAGCACACCCAAACCTTCCCGGAATTCCCCCAGCTCCAAAGCCACCAGTGACACAAAACAGCTGGAATTTGGGAGAGTGTTTGGGGGAAAAAAAGATGGGAATAAAAGAGCTTTTGGAAAATGTGGTGTGCTACATTCAAACCTGGGGTACAACAGCAAAATTCTGGTTAATTTTGTCAATAAAAAGGTTAATGCTGTGATGCTGCTGCTCTCATCTCTGTGTATAAACCATTTTACTGCCAAAATTGCAAGGAGGGTTCAGTGTTTGGTCTGGGATGGTGACACACAAGGTTCAGAATGCACACAGATCATGCCAGCGACGATTATTGGGCCACAATTTGCTCACAGCAGATCTGTTGGAGCCCAGGACCACGGGGGACACATTTCCCACATTGAGCTCCAGATCCTGGTGCCTGAGCATGAGAGCAGGGAAAGGATCTTGTCCAGCCCAGTTCCACCAGCTCCCACCAACCTTCCCACTGAAGGAGGATCCAGGCCAGAAAAGAGAGGCAGGGTTTTGTCTGAGAGCTTTGCTTGGCACAAACAGTGGTGGCAGAAGATACTGTGGGGTGGAGGAGACAAAACCAGGCCCTTCATCCCATCCAAGCCACAAGTGTGGGGCACCATCCTTAAACCAGAATTTGAGGTAAAATTCTTTTTCCCTTTTTGCCCCGATGAGGCTCAAAGTCAGGAAAACCAAAAGGACAACGCTCCTTGCTAAATTAATTCTGAAATGTTTGTTTTAGAATTAATTAGTCTGAAGAATTGCTAAAATCTGATCCATCCATCCATCCATCCATCCATCCATCCATCCATCCATCCATCCATCCATCCACCCACCCCTATTGCTGCTCCACCAGGTTTTAAGCTCTTAGGACTTCTGCTGTCAGAAAGAGGTAACCCCCCCTTCTTGTTTCAACTATCACCTTCAATTACAAACATTCAGCTTTAATGCAGGAGGGCAACATCGAATTAATTATTAATTGGGGTTTCTGGACTAGCTTTAGCCCCTTTTTCTGGAAGACATAGTCCTGTATGCTACATTTTGCAATTACTAGACAGAAAAGCTGCATCCCTTACATCTCTTCTTCTCCAAAGAATCCCAACCCCCCATCCTTGTGGCTCTCCTCGGAATTGGGAGTTCTTCTTTTTATTTCTTGCTATTAATGTTTAGAAACTCTGAGGGTGTATGATTAATGCAGGTAGTGTGACTTTGATATAGGACAAAGTAGCATTAATTGTATGATATACATTATTTTTAAAACAACTACATTGTCTTCATCTTGCATAATTATCTCTTTGTTGCTGTTAATCAGGATTTCCCAAAGTGGCACACAATAAAAAGCATTAAGGTTTATGTCAGCAGATCCAAATCTGGAATCAAATCTATCTGTACCATCAGGTGCCCATTAGGCTGGTGGAATTGCACATTAAAGACACTCAGACAATGCAGACGCTTTTCTCTTGCAGTAACTGGGAGAAAGGAGAAATTGGAGCTCTGGAAACAGATGTAGGAAAAGACAGCTCCTGCCCAATCCATTACAGACAAGTGAAGAGAGGGAAAAGAGGTGAAATATTCACCCACTGATGGTTTTGAGTGGTGTCTTAGCAGATTTTGATAATATCTTGCAGCTTAAAATTATCCTCAAGATTTTTTTCACTGAGATTTTAGGACAAGGTTGTTCTCTGTGAAATGAAAATAAAGAAGTTGGGGATTGCTGCACTGAAGGGGGTCCCAGCAGTGCCTGTTCCATGGGTGCCAGTCCAGCCTGGGGACAAGAGGGGCCACTGCCCCCTTCCACACTGAGACATGGGATGGGTGTGGAGCAGGCAGGTCCCCAGCAGGGGCAGAGTCAAGGACAAGGGAGGCAGAAAAGCATCCAGCCATTGGGGCAGCCTGAGGAACTGCTGCTCTGTGCCACCAGCAGAGCTCAGCCTTTGCTCTGGGGGCAGGACCCATTTCCTAGAGCCAGAATGGACAGCTGGACACAGCCATCCATGGGTGTGAGGGATGAAGAGCACAAAGCTGGCCAGTTTAAATGGATTTATGGCAAATGGTTTCTGTGTTCTCTATGTTCATGATGGAGCTGAGTGGGAATTTCTTCCAAGAAGCCTGGAAACACCAAGGCTTCAAACTTTCCTTTCCCTCTTGCTCTTCCTACACTTTTTCTTTTTCTTTTTTTCTTTTTCTTTTTCTTTTTCTTTTTCTTTTTCTTTTTCTTTTTTTCTTTTTCTTTTTCTTTTTCTTTTTCTTTTTCTTTTTCTTTTTCTTTTTCTTTTTCTTTTTCTTTTTTCTTTTTTTTTTCTTTTTCTTTTCTCTTTCTTTTCCTTTTTCTCTTTTGTTTTCTTTTTATTTTTCTTTTTCTTTTTTGTTTTCTTTTTAATTTTCTTTTTTCTTTTCTTTTCTTTTTCTTTTTCTTTTTCTTTTTCTTTTTCTTTTTCTTTTTCTTTTCTTTTTCTTTTTCTTTTCCTTTTTCTTTTTCTTTTCCTTTTTCTCTTTTGTTTTCTTTTTCTTTTTCTTTTTTGTTTTCTTTTTCATTTTCTTTTTTCTTTTTTCTTTTTCTTTTTCTTTTTCTTTTTCTTTTTCTTTTTCTTTTTCTTTTTCTTTTTCTTTTTCTTTTTCTTTTTTTCTTCTTTTCTTTCTTTCTTTCTCCTTCTTCCTTTTTCTTTCTTTTTCTTTCTTTCTTTCTTTCTCTCTTTCTCTCTTTCTCTCTTTCTTTCTTTCTTTCTTTCTTTCTTTCTTTCTTTCTTTCTTTCTTTCTTTCTTTCTTTCTTTCTTTCTTTCTTTCTTTCTTTCTTTCTTTCTTTCTTTCTTTCTTTCTTTCTTTCTTTCTTTCTCTTTGTTCCATTTTAAGAAAAAACACAGAGGAAAGACAAGGAGCCCTGGAACGTGCACACCTTGCCAGCTGCCTCTCCAGTGCCCACCTCACCTGCCTGCTCCTTCCATAAAAACATTATTGATGGGGAGGAGGGAGGATTTGTGTGACCATTTCCACCACCTCAGCCACATGATCTCCCTGCAAAAGCTGGGCTGTGCTTCTCCTGGAGGGAGCAGGAGAAGGAAGGGAGCAAGGGCTGGCTCCTGTCCTTCTGCAGGTGCTCTGTGGACCCCAAAGGCCACACGAGGAGCTGGCAGAGTGAGGCAGGACAAGGGCACGACCCAGCAGGGCTGGGACAAGGAGAGGAGCTTCCAGAAAAGCAGGAAGGCACATCAGGCCAAAGGAGAAAATGAGCCTGGAGCAGTGAAGTAAGAATGATAATACCAAGCACTTATGTTCAAAGCACTGTACAAATATTAATTAATTAATCCTCAAAGCCCGCTCTGGAGTAGATAAGCAAGTGTTATTATCCCCTCCTTGACGGGGAGTCAGAGGCAGCAAGGTTAAGTGTCACGTCCAAGCCACAGAGAAAGGCTTCAGAGGGTGTTTTTCAGGGATAAACACTCCAAACCCAGCCCTGTGCTGACTGCAGGACTTGGAGCTAACAACAGGCAGGAGAGAGGAAGGGTCTGGAGAGGATCCACCATCCCAGAGAAATCCTGGACACTTCTGCAGTCACAATTTTCACTCCTGGCACTCACAGTCTGGCCAAGGACTCCTGGGGGAGATCAGGAGGAAGAGTCTGATGTCCCCAGGTGTGCCATCCACCACCCTGCTGTCCCCTTCAGCATGTCCAGTTCCTCCTGTGACACAGTGACATGCTTATCATCAGCTTCAAAATAAACCAGGAAGAGAAATTAATAAATACACAAAGTTGTGTTGATAAGGAATTTAAAAAGGGGTTAACTCTGACTCACCCCAATGCTTTCAAGGCTGTGGCCCCAAAAGAGGGAGCTCCGTCATCTGGGAAAATGGAAATGTTGTGTTTCTCCTGAAATTCCAACCATCTCATGCAGGTTTCCCAGCAAAAAATCAATTCTTGAGTGTTTTCCATCTGAGGGAAAAGAGGAAGAAGGGTTCTTTCTGGAACCTGACCCAGAAATTAAGGAACAATGGATCAAGGAACTCCAGTTTGACCCATTCCCCCTGTAAAAGGCTCCAGTTGGAAATGTTTCAGGTTTGGGTCAATTTTTCAAAAGTAATGAATATTTAGAAAAAGTGAATAGAAAGAGGAGGCTCAGAGTATGCAGCCAGGAAAACACTTTCCTTGGGAAAAAAAGGGCTGACAGGTCAAAGGTGTCCTCTGCTCACAATATGGATTGGGGGGGATTTCTGTGAGTTCTGGAGGGGAGGGAGCAGGGAGAGGAATTGCCTTTGGTCTGCATTTGTTGCTCCAGTTCCTGTTCTGACAGCAGAGCAGCTTTGATTTTAAGATGAATTGTGGGGCAGGAGCTGCAGCTCTGTTTTGGGATGTTGGTGTTTTCTCCAGTGCTTTTGACTTCAGGGAGACAAGAAAAGCAAGGTGGGTGTAGAGCTGCCAGAAACAATTACAGGAACATTTGCCAATTAATCCATCACACACTGCAGCACCATTTACCTTTCACCTTCCCAATGCTGAGGAGTCACTGTATGATCCAAATACCAAATTGTTCCTGGATGCAGCAAAAAATGAGAGGATGTGGGGTTAAAAAAAGGGACCCATCAATAATAGGACAATGCTTCTAATTTCCTGTGCTGCTCGTTAGACGTGACCTGATCAGTAAATCTGGTCACTATTTCCCCAATATTCCTTTCAAACACACTCTTTAAAAACACGTTTGCATGACCCCTTCTCAGAGCATCTCCCCCACACTTTTTGGGATACCTGGGAAGCAGCACGAGCACCAGGAGTGGATGTGCCCCTGTCCCTAAGAAAACTTAGGATGGAAACTCTTCCAAGTTATTTTTTAACCCTATGCTCTATTTTTTCTAGGATGCATAAACATGGGCAAAGAGAGATGTGTTTCCAGGTTTAACGAGCCATTTATAACTAATTACTGAAGCTTATTAAGTACAGCTTTGGCTTAGGCATTTTATCCCTACCTTTTCTCTACAGTATTCACCAAAATTTGGCTTCCTGAGAGGAACTAATTGAATTTCATGGTTTACACATTACTTGCACACTCTCTTTAATCCCCAGCTCTAGTTTTTCTCTTACAGATTGTCCCAGAAGAAAGCCAAAACATAAACTTTGTATTTATTGTGTAAATAAGGGTGTTTTTTAAAAAATTCTATCTACACAGACACACACACTGGGCTGGAGTCTTTTCTAATCCTTCAATGCACTGATGCAACTCCATTAAATCAGCACCCACACACAGGAGGGGAACTAAAGATCTTCTATGGGTGATTATGGACAAAAGAACCAGATCAGCCAGATATTTGTGAGCTGCCAGGGAAATTGGCTCCCACCTCAAGATCTGGCTTGATTTGACCCCCGTGTGCTGGGCATGGCTGTGACACCTCCAGCCCTGTGTCCAGTTCTGGCCCCTCAGGACAAGAAGGACATTGAGGGTGGAGGGTGACCAGGGAAGGGAACAGAGCTGGGGAGGGAATGGAGAATCCCTGAGGGAAATGGGAAGGGGCTGGAGAATCCCTGAGGTATCTGGGGGGGCTCAGCCTGGAGAAAAGGAGGCTCAGGGGGCCCTGGTGCCTCTGCACAAGTCCCTGCCAGGAGGGGACACCGGGGGGATTTGGGATCTGGGAACAGGGACAGGAGCAGAGGGAGCTGCTCAGGGTGGGCAGGGGAGCTCAGGGTGGAAATTTGGGAATAATTCCCCCATGGAAAGGGGGCTCAGGGATTGGAGCTGCCCAGACAGGGTTGGATCCCCATCCCTGGAGTGTCCCAGGAGTTCCTGGAGCTGGCACTGAGTGCTCTGTGTCACAAGGTGAGGATCAGGCACAGCTTGGACTCAGATCTTTCCCACCCTCAGTGATTCTGTGATTTTTTTAATAGCAAGATGTGGGTGATTAACAGTTCAAGGTTTCTCTCTTTCAGCTCCTCAAGGCCGGCAGGTCCAACAATGCCTCTGGATCTGGGCACAGCATCTCCTCCCAAATGCTGCAGGAAATCCTGGGCCCGATGATGTCAAAGGGAATTTGTCTTTGCCATCAGCACAATCGATATTTCACCTTGAACTTGCCCCCATAAGCATTTTGTTAACACCTGCTTCAGCACCTGGTACTGCCCAGGCCAAGCCCCACCCGAGCAGTGATGCAATCCATCAGCTATTCCATTAAATGGGAGTATTTTTAGATCCCAAAACACACAGTTCCTATTTTCAGGTGTATTTTCAGGCACTGTGAGGCCAGGCACAAGCTGCAGTCCAGCTTTTAGAAGGGGAAGCAGCACAAGGAGGAATATCCCAGGTAAATTTTTAATAAATGTGTGTGTGCAATGAAACAGCTGCAGCCCAAGGCATTTTTAGCAAGTTACAGCTCTGTGCTGCTTGATCTTTACCACAACATTTCCTACAGACACAGTGTGAGGAAGCTTGCCCGGATTTTCCAGAGGGGCTGGGGAATGCAGGTGACCTCCTGAAAAGTTCAAGTTACAATTTCCAACACAAATGGAAACTTTTCCAGGGATCCTCCTCTCTTTTGTTAGCTGCATCTTGAAGGGGGCTCCAAACGTGTGAGTGATAATGAAAAGCCATCTAGAGTTCACATTATTTGAAGTTTTAAGGAGGGAAATGTTAAAAGAAATAACCCTCTCTTCAGTGATGACACAGCTCAACCCACAAAATCATAGCCTGGAATTAAATTCTACTAACAACAATATATTTGGGTTGATTTTATTTTTATGAGCGCAGCCTGTGGGTTGCTGTTGTGCAAATCAGCTTTCCCAGTGCGAATAAAAGTCAAAAAAATGTCTTGGAAATCTTTTGAAAAATGCAAAATAACATTTTTTTTCCAATCCATCCCTGTCTGAATAGCTGAGATGCACCACAATTAAAAAACACATGTCAAAGAAAACAAACAAACAAAAAAAAAAGCTGAAGCAGCTACTCAGGTCTGGGAAAAATCAGCACTTCCAGTCAGATCTTGGCAAAGGGGGAAGCAGCAGAAGCTGAAGTCTCCAAGGAGGGACTCTCAGGTTACCACAGAGCTGGGGCCATCCCACCAATCCCACCCCCAGGAAAACACTGACAGGGATTTCAGGGCATGGGGCTTGTGTTTGCCATCTGCACCTGCGGAAATCGCATCCAGAGCTGTTGCCAAAACAAATAAATGGGGGAAAAAATGGAAAAAAATAATGTTCCATTGCTTTCAATTCTATGAATGCTCTGACTGAGGCACTGGAACAGATTCCTCAAAGCACTGGTGGCCCTGGAAGTGTCCCAGACCGGGTTGGACATTGGGGACTGGTGGCACTGGGGGGAAATTGGGGTCCTTCCAGCCCAAACCATCCTGGGATTCTGTGATTTCCTGAGGAAAGGAAGGTTTTCAACACAGGGTGTCTTGGAGCCTCTCCTGGGGACAGAATTTGGTGTCTTTGCTGATCCTGCTCCTGGTTGTGTTGGTTTAAACTGGCTGTGATTTTGGACCCTGCTGGGCAGGTAAAGGGGGAAAAGCTGGAGAGTCAAAACTGATCAATTTTCTCTCCATACCTGTGTCACAAAAGCAGAAAAGTGTGCAGGAGATGAGCTGCTAACATTTTATCCTTTGTTGCAATATTTTTCCTCCATAAATTGTTCTGAGATTAATTTAAATAATACACTCAAAAAGCACATAATTGAACACACTTTAATACTCTGTCATAAATGCACTCAGATTCATTTTCGAAGTTGCAAATAAAATATCCTTTCATTTGTACTTAGAGTCTTAAACTGAATTAAAGGATCAACTTTAATTAACTAATAAATAACTCATCTCTCTCACTGTCCAATCTGTTTGGGATGGACAAAAGGGATCTTGCTTAATCTGCTCACTCAATATCAATTCCATCTCTGGAGAGAAAAACAAGGTGTGTGCACTAAAAAGTAGTGCAGAGAAGCAGAGAGGAAATGTTCATTAAAATATTTTAACTGTTCTTTAGAGCTGAGATTTGAAACAGAGCAAGGGGATGAGTTTAACCAAAACCTGGCTGTAATTCATGGGGTTTGTGAATGGGGAGGGCAGCAGTCTGGGTGATCTTGAACTGTGCATTTTTATACATGTTCTGCAGATCTCAATCTCAGAAATAAGTTCCAAACTGTGTGGATGTGGCTCCTGGGGTTAGAGCTGGACTTGGCACCGCTGGGGAACACGATGATCTTTTAGGACTGCTCCAACCCTAACTGTGCTGTGGTTCTGTCATTCTGGCATCTCCAAGTGTGAAAAACACATCGTGGACAAATAAAACTTTATTAAAAATGGCCTCAGGCAGCAATGCAAGGGTCACTGAGTGGCTTCATCCTGCTTCTTCCAAAGAACAGGGGAGCTGGAGAGGAGGTCAGTGTGGGACAGCCTGAGCATGGCAGGGTTCTGCCCCTTCCCTGCAGGGTTTGTGTTCTCCACTGCCTCAGGGCTGGCTGATCTGCAAGAAAATAATTCATGAAAATGTTGCAGGGACCCTCTGTGCTGTCACTGCTGCCCAGGCTTCAGAAATAACCCGTGGGTGAGGGCTGCAAGGATTGCTTGGAGCCCCTTAATGAAGGAGGCTGATCACCCACCCGAATTCACCCAGTGGTATTTAAAAACTTTTTATTCATTAACATTTCCTCTGTGTCTCCTGAAAGCAGTGAAAGTCCCACCACTGACCACACTGAAACTCTGGCCAAGGTGGCCTCCAGCCTCCTGAGTCCCCCCTTGGTGCTCAGGAATGGAGCAGGGATGCTGCAAGAGGATTTCTGCTTTGCCACAGGTGAGGTGGCTCCAAGCTGTAGTTACAGATTTCCTCACCTGTCTAAAACCAGCCACAAACAGCTTTTCCTGTCACTTAGAGACCATCTCATGGTCACACTAAGGACCTTGAGCACTGCCAGGGATGGGGCAGCCACAGCTTCTCTGGGAAAACACCTCTAGCTGGGAGAAGTGTGAACTCAGCAGTCAGGAACAACAGCAAACACAATTATTCTTGTTAAAAGAGCATTTTATGAATTTAAATGTCATAACAAACTAAAGTGACAGCGCCTGCCAGGTGCTGGGGCACATCCCTGCAAGGATTCCTTGCTCACCACACCCTTGGAGGATGAGGGATGGGGCTCTGCACATCCAAGATGTGAACAATTCCCTTGGTCCCTGGAGATGTAGGACTAAAAAGCATCTCTGCTCTTTTTTTCTCCTTTTGAACTCCCATCTTTGGTACAGTTACAGAACCAGAATGCAATAAAATGGTGCAAGAAGGACATAAAAATGTAACTTTGCTCCCTCATGGCAGAAAGTGCTGCCCATTCAGGTCTGCTCCTGCAGGACAAGTCAGCCTTAGAGACAATAAAATAGTGACCAAAGCTCTTTTTAGAACTGGGAAATAGAGTAGAAACCTCAGAAAAGGGAGTTTTCCATGGTTTTGAAGTGAACAGATTGCTTAGGTGTTTTCATTGTTTTAAACTCACTAAATTCAAAGAGATTAAAAACAAACAAAATATTCTGATGGAGTTTCTTCTATTCTGAAGAATGAACAGTGAATAAAAAAAAAATTAAGAAAGCAAACCAACAAACCAAGCAACAAAAAAAAATCAAAAATCAAGCTGGGCTTAATTTCTGCTTTATGTCCAAGCCATGATGAAGCCCAGGAAGGGGAGAGGCAGCTCAGGAGCTGCCACTGCCTCCTCCCCTCTCTGTCCCCCACCCTCCCCTGGCCCCAGGTGTGTGCTGTGAGCTCAGTTTTGTAGGAATGAAGGAGAAAAAACCTTTTTTTCAAACAGCTTTGCAGCACTCAGGGATTGCTGATACCAAGATCCAGCTCAAAACCTCCTCCACGTCCCCCCTTCACTCAGGCAGCATTTCATTAATTTAGGAAGCATGATCTCATTAAGCAATTCCATTCCAAAGTTTCTGGAGTTGAAAAGCTGGGGAATTTCCCCAGGTTCTCAAAACCTTTGGTCAAAAAAAGCCAAGTTACTCCCCATTCCTCTTTAAACAAATAAGGTTAGCAACCCTTTTGCCATTCACAATTCAACATTCACACTAAATTAATTTTTCCAAAAGTAATTCAAATAAAAGCTTTGCTGCTGCTACCCTTTTCAGAGCTGCAAGATTGAATAAGGCATCTGAATAAAATTGTGTATTACAGCCTTCTTTAATATTTAAGCATGACATTCATTGATTTGTTTCTTGTTTTCTGCAAACCTTGACAACATGATAAAATAAATCATAAGAAGAAAATATAGTGGTAACATCTTTTATGGACTTCACATAGTCATCAATCTCAAGCTGTGAGTGAATTATCAGTGCAGCAAAAAGATCTATGTTTTAAGAGCTCCAATAGCACACTAGCTAGAGGTTTTTCACAAGCAAACTCAAGGCGAGTGACTGATAAGCATCATTATTGTTTTCTGAGAGTCTGGTTTATAGTGTGTTGTGGAGGTGTTGGCATATATGTTTCAGAAGGAAAGGTTTGATCAATTCTAAGTAGACATCTACTAACATATAAAAAATATAACAAGGGTTCCTGCTGAGCAGTATTAAAGTACCTATTGCACCATGTCAGCATGACAGGCCCCATGTTGTGTTTTTGATTATATTTAATATAGAATTAACCTTTCTTAATGGAACATATTGTGCATGCAACGGGAGTGAAAAATATTTATTTTGACCAAAACAAATATCATCCTTATTTAGGTTTTAAGGAATACTTCTTTATTTTCAATTTATAAAACTTCTCATCATAAAATTGTCGCAGCCCCGAACTGACAGGAGAGAATAAAAGGGATTTTTTTTTTTCCCTGTGGCTCATGAGCAATAAAGAGAGGAAGCTGCTGAGGGCATCAGGAGCAGCTGGGAAAAACATCTGTGGGGCAGCAAGTGGGGAAGGGAGGAATGTGGGCACCACCACAACCACCTTATCCACTGGTAATTCCATGAAATTCAAGGAGCCATCCCATTGGAATTACCAGGTGCCAACACTCTCCACGCTGGTGGTTTCAATGGGGAGGCACATCCCCAAAAATGGGATAATTCTGAGTAGGAAATGACAGAATTGAGGGGATGGTGTGGAGTAATCAAAGGCTGGGAAGAGAAATGTGGAGCTAGGAATTAATTTGATGGGATAAAGCAGCTCCCTTGCAGGAGCTGGCACTGCTGCATAATGAGGTTATGCAAAGGTATCATCGTTCTGCTGTGAAAAATGCCACTCCCAAAAGTAACTCTTTCACCAGCCTCCCAAATGTTTTATATCTGCTAAATGGGCTAATGAAAGCTTTAGGTTTAGAAAGCAGTAGCCTAGGGATTGTAAGAGTAAATATTAAGATGTTTTCTGACAAGCTGAATATATGTGGTTTCCCACAAAATCCCACAGTGCTTTGCACTCCATAAATATCACTCCTCTTCCCTCACAACTTTTACTCCATGAAATACGATGCCGCCGTCCACTAAAACATCGACGCACTTTGCTGGGGCTCCAGCCCCGCACACATTTATTTACATAGGTTGAACACCATTCATCACCCTGGTAATTAATGCACTCACTCAGGAGGGGGTGAAGGATTTCCTTCTCCATCCCGTGAGGAGCAGGACACGGGAATTTTCACGGGAATCAGCAAGGAACCCCAACTCTTAGCTGGGGTTTGGCGTTGGGAAGAGCTCGCCAAACCCACGAGGCCAAACCTGCACATGGATTTACAGGGCAGTGGGATGGGTTTGGTCAGATAGAGAAATTCTGAATTATTAATGTTCCAGGGTGAAATTCCTGTCACTTCAGGCTCAGCCCTTCTGGCTGTAGCTGGGGGGAGCTGTGGCCTGGAAGAGGAGACATAAAAACTTCCCTGATGCTATTACAGACTGGAGAAGAGCTGCAAAAAGAGGCAAGTATCATTTGTATCCAATTTCTCCTTTTATTAAAGAAGCTGCCTGGAAGTTGAGCTTGAAGCAGTGCCCTGGCTCAGTCTCCTCAGGTTATGAGAGCAAGGCCTGCTCAGTAGCAAAATTCAGAATCTCAAATGACGTCCAAGCTCTGCAAAATGCTTAACTTGGTAAGTGGGGAGATTTTCTTGTAAATTCAATTTTTCTTGTAATTCAATACCGCACCAGAGGTCTCACTTGATGGAAAAGAGGCTCTGTGCTCCTGGAGTGTTTTACAAATATGTAAATATTATACCTAAGCTGCCCCTGTTAATTAAATATGGCACTTTACACAAGCATATTGTTTCCAGTCTCAACGTTCTGGCTTAAATCCATCATCAGTAATTACGTTCTGTCCTTTTAAATTCTTTCCTGGCTTAATTAGCTAAATTATTCTACTTCACTTCCTGTCCCAAACTTGCAGGCAGTGCTGCTGACCCTTCTCTGTGGCTCCTGGGTTTTGTCCCCTCGTAGGAGCTGTGGCATCATCACTCATCCGTGGGGAGGTGGGAATTCCACAAGGATGCTGTGGCTCCCGAGTGCTGCCACTGGGCTATCACAATTTGCTCAACATAACGTGTTCGACATAACAAATAATGAAATAAATAAGCAAATAATGAATGAATAAATAAATGTACACAATAATGCATTTACTTACATTTTTTGAAGCGTTTTTATGCCATCTCTGCTTCTTCCAAAGTTTTTAGTTCATAATAAATAGAATTTCAAATGTTAAAGCTAGAAAATACTCTGTTCCCAACTCTCCTCATACTAATTTAAATGAAGGCAGTAAGCAAAAATAAAAAAAATCACCCAAACCATTAGGCTGTGCAAAATAAATCAGAAATTAATACCTGTTAAAGCCAAAAGTGCTGAAGCACAAGAGCACATTGGAGGCACTGGACAGTACAGAAAATCCAGAACTGCTTATGAGAACTCCCCATTTTTAATTTCCAGTTATTTGGATGTTAAATTAATGACTCCAGGTCTCAGGAATGTGGGACAGCATCACAGATGAGAGAAACTCTGTTCAAATCTGGAAGCAGTTCTATGATTAATAGAGATAAAGCAGGGACAAGGTAGGAAGGGAGGGAGCTGCAGTTTAATATACTTATCCTATGAATATTTCTATAAAATCTCTTCAAGTTTTTACAGTGAAACAAAGTCCTGAATAGAAATGGAATATTTATTTTCAATACCAGCTTTTAGCTACCGAGATTCCATTAAAATTATGCCGGAGAAAAAAAAATTAAAGATATGTATCTTGCTAATAAAAATGCACTTTGGTGAGAGATGTTGTGGAAGCAGAACCTCCTGTAAATTAGGTCACTTCTCCAGTAAACCATCTCCTGAACTCCTTTGTGGGAATTATGTAGGAAACAGGTTTTCTTTTCAAATCTTAATATAAAACTTGGAGAAGGAACAAGTCTTCTACCTTATTCACATTCATAAAAAAATCATAATGTAGCATCAATATTCACTTAATAAAGAGGCCATTTACACTGCTGGGCTGCTGTTCTTTTGTTTGCCAGGGTGGATTTTTTTTTAATCATATGGAAGAGTCGGTGCAGCAACATCTGTGACTTGTCAGTCATTTAATTAACCAAAGAAAAGCTAGCTATTCATTTTATTTCTGTATATGTTAATGCTAAAAACTAATAGAAAACAGCTAGTAAATTGTCCTCTGCATATATTGGACACAGCAACAATTACTCTGGCAGAGAAGATATAATAAAAGAGGAAATTTTAATAGTATTCTTATTCTATTTATTCTCAGGGGCTTCTGTTTCAAGGTACTGTAGAAATTAACAATTATTTCTTTTCATTGTTTCTGATGATCTTTTTCTACTATGGCCCTATCCGACTTAAAAGAAAATATAATTTGAACTTTTCTTTTTTTTTTATTTTTTGTATTAAATTTTCTTTGGCACCTGGAGATTTCCTTTCTGGTTGGTTACGGGGAGGTCCTGAGAAGGTTCAGAAAAATAAGCAGCAAGTGTTTCTTTCAGACAGCTGGTTAAGGCATGTCAGTTATTGGGACAATCAAGAGAACTCAGCTTAAACCCAGAACTTCCACATAATAAAATAATTTGCTTTTCCAGCCTTCATTTTATTGACAAATATGTCTTTCCCATATTTTTGGAATGTCTGTCATATGATACGTCTAAATACTTGCTATTGCTCTGCTATATAAAGCAATTAACTGACTTTATACAGCAAATTGTCAGAGGATTTCCCCAGAAAGCTTGGGGAAATCTAACCTACAGAACTATTCTCCAATTTATTGACATGCTACGATGGTGAAAAAAGTAGGACATCAATAAACAGCTTTAGCTGGAAAACTGGAATCTGATTATAAGTATTGGGAGCTGGAGACCAGAGCCTCAATTAAAATACATGGCATGGCTTTAGTTTAAAGCAGAGAGGTGCTGGGGTTTGATGGGGAAAAGCAGGGCTTGGGGAAGGGTGGGAACACAGCAATGTGGAGTTTTACATCCAAAGTTCCCCCTGGGTGTGTCTGAACTGGTTCCAGGTTCAGCTCCTCATCCCAGACCACTCCTCTGCCTCTGGGGAGCTTTGACAGGGGATCAAAAATCTTTAGGATTTTGTGCAGGAAATGATCTTGTCTTCCTTTCAGGGGCAGAGTGATGGTGCAAGAGGAAAGCTGGAGCACAGGTTGGAATGAAACAGCTCAGGAATGGCCCTGGATGGATTCCTCACCCTCAAGGAAAGTCCTTCTGCTTCCTGCAGAATCCAAAACCCCCAAAACAGCAGGTTTGGAAATTTTGGGTTGAGAAAAGCAAGCAAACCATAACCATTTAGGTTTATGCAGCAAATACTGATTAGGACTGAAACACCTGCATACAAAAGTAGAGTAAGTAATTTAGGAAGTGCTGGATCACTCACAGGAACCCACAAAATAGCCTGAAATCCCCAAAATTCACAAATTGAACTTCAGAATCACAGAACCATTAAGGCTGGAAAACACCTCCATGATCATCAAGCCCAATCTTTGGCACCAAAACTGCAGTAACAGACTAAAAATAAATCAAATCACAAATTACAGGATCAACCACAGCCAAAAAAAGCGGGATAAATTACAGAAATAAATAAATAAATAAATAAATAAATATGTTATGTTAAAAAGGTAATTTTTAATGCAGTTAAGTAAACCTTCCTACCTGGATTTTTACTTCATTATTTTTACTAAAAGACCTTGTGCTGTTCCACTGGTGGTGCCTCACCTCCAGTGCTGAGAGGACAAGGAAGGGCTGCTGAGATTGGCTGGAAATAACTGATAATTAACAGATTATCTGCCTAAACATGGTTCTTACACCTCGAGTTTTTCAACACCTTTTTCTGCTCTTTTATCACCACTGGTGGTTACACTCATTTGGACCTGGGTTTTATCTGTAACCTCCTTTATTGACTTTTAGGGTTGGTTTTACATTCCATTGGCACAGAAGGAGCAATGGGGGCTTGATCATGGTGTAGCACAGAAAATAAAGAGGGGGAAAAAGCAGAAACTCCAAAAATGAGCTGCAGCCCTTCCTTTGGAAGTGTTCCCCCTTGATGAAATGCATTTGTACGTGTCAGGAGCCCGGTGCCACCTTCACTGTACTGTTAATATTCTGGTTATCATGCAAGAAGTCATTGATGAACAAGTTTAAGCAGTGTGCAAACAACATCACCTGCTGGGAAGTGTTAAGGTACCCATCATACCATGTCAACTTGACAGGCCTCATGTTGTGTTTCTGATTATATTTAGTCATATAAAATTAACTTTTCCTAATGCAACGGGTTGGGGAGGCGACGTGGACAGCACAAGAGTTATTTAGGCTCCAACCTATTTGTATTCAGATTTACTAATGAGAAGCACAATATGAGCAAAAATCCCCGAGTCACTGAATGCATTTATGGAGTGTCAGGGCTGGAGAGCCTCGAGCCTCAATCCCTGGAAGGGGTGATAAAGCAGGAGGGTTTTGTGATGTTCCTGCTGTCCAACAGTGCCAGCTCCTGTCCATGGCAAGACTGAGCTGTCTCCAACTTGCCTGGTGCTGTGCTCACCTCCATGGGGGATTTTTAGAGTTATTTAGAGCCATTTTCAGGAAATTACAGTGGTTGCTGGTTTCCAGTCTTTCTTTTTTTTTTTTCCTTTTTTGCTCCCCTCTCTTTTAATTTTCCCTTCCCTTCCCTTCCCTTCCCTTCCCTTCCCTTCCCTTCCCTTCCCTTCCCTTTCCCTTCCCTTCCCTTCCCTTCCCTTCCCTTCCCTTCCCTTCCCTTCCCTTCCCTTCCCTTCCCTTCCCTTCCCTTCCCTTCCCTTCCCTTCCCTTCCCTTCCCTTCCCTTCCCTTCCCTTCCCCCTTTTTTAAAATTTTTATGATAATATTTTCATTTTTTCCATGTCAGCCATATTTCCCATATATTCCTTGGAGTGTCTTAATGTCTCAGATAATATCCCCATGGCACAGACCAAAGGAAAATCCCAAGGAGAGGAGCTAGGAGCACATTCCCTTTCCCAGAATGTACTGGCTAAACCAGTCTGAGAGTCACCAAAATGCTTTGATTAAGATAAAAGCCAAAAAAATGTCCAATTTCTCCACCAACCAGCAAAACCTCTCAGCACTCTCAGGCAGCAGCTTTGGCTCCCGTTGGTTCTTTGCCATGGCAAATTCAAGGTTCAGTGACCCATTCCTACCCACTGGCTGTTGGGCAAAGGATCAGGATTTATTAATTATTATAAAAGCCAGGGAGGGGGCCTTCCTAATTAAAGACTCCGGGTGTGACTCCTCGTTTCCGAGTGCTTGCCAGCCTGCTGTACCTGGGTCTGCTCAGATGACACTCAGCCCTCAGCTTGGAGCTGCATTCCTAGAAGAAATTAAGGGAGGAAAATGCAATAAAAAAAATCTTCAACTGCTTGTGCAGAAAGAGGGAAGGTGAAAAAGAGTGTGATTGTGCAGTTCAGTAAAGGGGGAGACACAAAAATGCCTTTTTTATTAATGTTGTTGAGGCTGAAAGGCTGAAATTTGGCATGGAACAGCTCTGGAGCCTCATATGAGAGGAAACCAAATGACTGATTTATGGGCACTTGGAAATTGCTTCCCACTCTGGCTCATTAATGGCTAAATTGGGCTTAGTCCTCATCCAGCAACACTCCATTGGCCCGGGATGCTCTGGCCACGAGGCCCCTCCGAATTTCCAGCACTGGTCAAGGCTGCATCAAACTCATCATTATTACAAACCCCAAACTGTTTAAATGAATTAGAGGAATATTATTAATGTGAAATGCAGGCAGCCTATATGAGCTTAGGGGATGATGAGGGGCTGTGGCAACATTTTTCTTTATGGGCAAGACCTTCAGCAACAACAATTTTCTGAGAAAAAAACCTATTTTGTAAGATAAAGAACTATTTTTGAGAGAAAAAATTGTATTTCTTCTTATCCTTGCATTGCAGTGACAGCAAAAAGACAGGTTTTTGTCACTTGAAATGATTTTGCAATGAAGTAAATCCCTGATTTACAAAAGTTTAGGACATCACTGGGAATAAAAGGTACTGCTGCTTAATTAAAATGTACTTGATGGGTGGAAATCAGCATTCAAAGCACCGAGAAGTTACAGCAGCAGCCACAAACGAGTTTGTGTTTTGTGTTGCGATTTACTGCCAACAGCTCTGCCTTCCCTGGGCCCTGTGATGTTCCAGGGAATGGGCTGGAAATTCAATCCATGCCTAATGTGCTTAACTTGGGCAGGCAAAAGAAAGAGCACCCGCTGCCTGCTCCAGTCTGTGCCCCCTGCACCAGCTGCCAGAGCAGGGACTGAAATGGCTGATTTTAATGGAAATGGGAGAGATTTAACCTGGAAAGATGAATTTCTGAGATGGGAAAAGGGAGGGAAGGGAAGGGAAGGGAAGGGAAGGGAAGGGAAGGGAAGGGAAGGGAAGGGAAGGGAAGGGAAGGGAAGGGAAGGGAAGGGAAGGGAAGGGAAGGGAAGGGAAGGGAAGGGAAGGGAAGGGAAGGGAAGGGAAGGGAAGGGAAGGGAAGGGAAGGGAAGGGAAGGGAAGGGAAGGGAAGGGAAGGGAAGGGAAGGGAAGGGAAGGGAAGGGAAGGGATTAAAAAAACACAATAAATACTCAAAAAAAATCACAAAATAGATTTTAGAAGTTTTCACCAGTGAAACGGTCATTCTCTGCACAGCTTCCTTTTTCTAGACATGAAAATAGAACTGTAAAATGAGAGTGTCCTGGGTGATACTGGGATGAGTGTATTGCAAGAGCAGAGATCTTCACTCACTCTCCCAGCTGCTCAGGGCCAGGCCATGGCTTTGCTGCCATCCTGACTCCAGTCCTGAGCAAAGACAGGACGATGGGGCTCAGACTCACACCCTAAGGAGTGACCCACTAGTGGGATTTGGGACAGATGCATAAGGAAAGGCATTCAGGGCTGCAGGAGAACAAAAAGCACTTGCAGGAGAGGATTGGTTTCTGCAGCCTCCTGTCAGAGAGAGAGTGCTCAAAGATCAGGGCAATTTAACAACTCAAATAATTATTTTTTTTTTTTAAAAAGCTTTCACCTGGGAAGGCAGTGACAAGGAACCATCTGCAATCAGCTTCCCCTCACCTTTTTCTGGTGGAAGCAGAGGAAATCCTGCAGTGATATTACCTGTGCTAATGTGAACAGAGCTCAATCCACAGGAGAATAGGTGAGCAAATGTGGGTGCACACAAGTGTAAGCCCCAATTCAAGAATGTGTCCCTGGTTGCCTGGAGGGGAAAAAAACCACTCCTGGCAAGTGGAGAATGCATTATCTCCATAATATAGCTGGGAGATACCGGAGGAAATTTCAGCATCAAATATTTGTACACGGGTCCTATTTATTAAAAGCAAATATTGACCGTTCGGTCCTTAAATATTTTAAATAATTTATTCTAAATATTTTGATACCGGAGTAAATTAATGCTAAAGCATTTCTTTGTTTGTGCCAAATCAGTGCTTCCCAGTAGGAAGTTAGTCCATCCTTGCAAGCAAGCTTTCACTCTCAGTAGGCAGTCCATTTCTGTAGAGTGCCATTAACTTAATTTCAAAAAGAACCAGTAAAGGTATATGGAGCAGGCAGTAATAGCATGGAAAATATCCAAAATTACTAGACCCCAGCAACAGAACTTCGATGCCATTTTCATGCACTAATAATTTGTAGTTTACATATTGAAGGTAACTATAAACTGACTACTTCCTTGGTTAAGTCTTGCAGGTAATTGCAAATATGTTGTTAGTGCTGTACCTTTCCCCATCTGAAAGCAGCATCTCCAGGAAAAACAACAGAAAGCACAATTTTCACTTTCTTATCCAGAAATGTTCTGGAGTTTTTTTGTCAACAGCAACATTAAATTTACTTGTGATCAAACTACAGAAGTGTGCCAATTTTTAAACTAGATTTCATAACTAGAAATTGTAACATTTTGAATACTCTTGGCTTTCATTTAAGTTAAATCTTTTCTTAATAATGCAGATTTGATGAATGTGAAGTACACACATGGAAAATTATGTGTTCCAAATCAGAAAAATCTTTTAGAACTCCCCTTTCTTTTGCCTGAGAAATTTAATCTGTGGAAAGAACAGTATCAACAAAACAACATTGTTTACTCTTGGGTGTCATCCAAAATAATTTGTATGAGAAGTGGGACACAGACTTTCCTGTTCCTTCAAAGGTTTTCATGAAGAATTCTGTATTTCTACATTTCTGCTGCCCCAAGAGCTGCTGGTTTGATGGTTTTTCATATGCAAAGCAGTTGCAGCAAGGAGGGTGGATTTAAAGAGGAGGTGGAACAAGGTGGTCTGTCATTATCCCAAGGTTACCAATATCCCAAATCCCAAACCCTGGCTCTTTTCAATCTGCTCATGGTGATGGACTTTGGGACATGTACACAAAAGTTTTGCTCACAGTGGGGACAGAGATGCCTTGGAAAATGAAGGGAGACTCTTCCCACCTGGTTAAATCCAGAGGAAAACTCCTGCTGCTTTCACTTCTCCCTGCTTCAAGATCGCCTTTTGAGACAGGAGTTTTTTTAGAAAGGTAACAGAAAATCCTGGGAAATACTTCCAACCACTCCCATACCTCATTTATGCCCATCAACCACTGCTTTCCCTGCTCACAGAACCCACATTCCACAATTCAACTCATAATTTAAGGGTTTTTGATATTTAAATCTGTGCTGTCCTTTAAACTTTGCTGTGTTTGTCCTGCTAGACCTTTAGGGCCCCTGGAATCACTTTGGTTTCCAATCACTTTGGTTTCAAATCACTTAAAATACTTGCTGTAAAAAGATGATTATGCCTCCTCTAAGGGACCACAGAATTTTTCCTGATACATAAAATGACAAATCAAAATCAGCAATTCATCAAGATCAGCAATTAAATGGGTTAATTCTTCACCTTTTCAGTAAACCAAAAAACTGCCCTGGGATGGGGCAATGCTGGAAATACTTGGGAAGAAAAAGTTAGAAAGAGTGTTTGAGAGTGAGAAGAGCCCTGGCACAATGGGCAGTTTCCACCCATGTAGCTGGAGCCCAGGTTTTGCTGGCTGTGCCAATGCAGATCCTGCAGCTGGCCGAGCAGGCAGGAGGTAATTGCAGTGCTGGGCCAGCTCCCTGTGAGGAATATTGCAAACTGCATTTTGGGCCTGGGAGCACGAGCCAGCACGAGAAATTAGGGAATGGGATCTGCAGAGCACGGGGCAGCACTGCTGCCCTCAAAAATGACATCCAGTGAGGTTCAGTCAGAAAAGAGGATATTCATAAAAATCCTTTTGCTCGTTGACCATCCAAGGGGAGTTCACAGCAAAAGGCACTTTCTGACTGATATTTTGATTAGTAGATAAATTGACCTACAACAGGCACAAAGTTTATAGTAAAGATCTCACACTAACTTCCTCTGTTCACATTCCCAGTGTCCAAGGCCAGGTTGGACAGGGCTTGGACCAGCGTGGTCCAGTGGAAAGTGTCCCATGGCAGGAGGCTGGAACTGGATAACCCTGAAGGTCCCTTCCAACCTAAACCATCCTATAAATCTGTGCCATGATGACCTCAAGAAATGTGAGCATCTAAAAGAAGGTAAAGCCTTCCATATTTTGGAGGTATCCAATGCCCCTGGATCCAACATCCTGTTAAATAAAAACGTTCAATTCCTTCCAAATCAGGAGTTTTTGCAGCTGGGTGTTGGACATGGACTCAATCTCTCCTCCATGCAGGCAGGGGAAGATGTCCCTGAGATTTCCTGTGGTCACCCTGACCCCTCTACCCTTCTCCTCCCCAGAAGTGGAGGGACTGAGAGTAGGAGCAGAGTCCCAACCCTCCCATTGGGATGCCCTGTAGGCAGTGGAGGAAATGGAGTAAGGACAAGGAAAATTGGATTTAATAATTGCACCAATAAAGGGGCAAGCTCAGAGAGCCAGTTCGACGCTGCCGGCAAAATTAATTGCTCAAGGCACATTAACAGTGTATTAGTTAACACATACACTGTGAGTAAATTGTAATTAAGCTAACTAACTAAATAATAAATACGTAGACTTTGTATGACAATTGGTCCTTGTAAAAATCCTTTCCACACCAGTGATAATTATTGACTTGCGCAACTGAAAAAATCCAAGCTGATGCCCACTTATTTTAATCTTCAAAATGGGCTTGGGTTGGTATTTTTATTTTTTTGTATTGGTAAATGAAAGAATGATGTCATACAGCAGCATTAAGTACTTTTAAAAAGGCCATAACTAACATTGGATGTATAAATTATACATAAAATGACACTTTTATGCACTTTGTGAAGAATTGCTTCATGGGTTATGCAATCTTTTCCAAAACAAGTTCCAAGGAATAACATCACCAGTTATGTTTCATAGCTACAAATTGGTAACTGAATTAACATTCATTTATTAAGTTTACATGGAGAACTCCTCTAATTCAAACGCTTGCAGATTATAATTTATTTTTATCCGAGGTATAATTTTTCATCTCTTGTTTTTGCCAAAGTCAATACAACCTCAGCCAAAGTCTGGTTCCAGTTCTCCATTTGTACCCTCCTGTTCTTGGCTACTTACCTAGATGAGTCTTTTCTAGCTGGGAAGGTAAATAAATGATCTTGGATCACCAAAAAAAAAAAAAGCCATTTGTAAAATTTTGAATTTCAACTACGATTCCTCAGTCAATATTGACAGCTTTAGGATCCTACTCCTGCAATTTATTAAAAAAGTAGAGCAGAGAATCGCTTTTGCACATATGGAACTTGAACAACAGATCTGCCAAAAAAGGTTGAATATGCTATTTTTTAATAATCTGTTTTATTTGTCCTATCTTGGTTTATCTGAAAATTAATCTTTAATCTATTTGCTGCTCAAATACAGGCACACTGTGCAGTGGGACAACATGCAAAGACATTTTCTCCATGAATAAGCTCCATGAAAGTCCCAAAAAGGACTTGTCTTCTGAGACACAGGCTGCTGCATTAATGGGAGAGTCATCAATGGGAGAAATTTTTGTGGGAACCTTTACATTCCTGATTCCAAGGAAACATTCCTGCTAAAATGTTCTCCTTGAAAGAGGTCCTAAATAGGTGGTGACACAACCAGAAATGTCACAAATGTAAGTTTGTCCTTGATAGATGGTTAAAGATTTCATGGCACCAGATATAGAAAATAACTTTGGATGGAGTTGATCCATTTTAAATTAAATAGAAAGACAAAGTCACAAAAATTCAGTTTTCCTATAGCAAAAGGGGAAATATGGCAAAATGTCAAGGCATGAAGTTCTGTGGACTGCAGAGAACACAGAGCAGGAGGTCACAACCCCTGCACCCCTGCAGTGATGGAGGGAGTTTTCCTCATGGACTCTGATGTCCCAGGGTCCTACAATGTTCTGATCCAAAATTATATCTAATCAGTCACATTAATTAATCCTTCCTTTCTTGTACTGTCCATTATTCACTTGTTCCAACTCTTCCCAGGTTTTTTATTTTCCAAACTCAGAAAATAATTATCTTTAAATTAAAATTGAAAATCTTTCTCTTCAATTTTTTAAAATTGAATTTTAAAACATTCAATTTTTTAAAATTGAAGAGAAAGGAGTTGTTAGAGAATAAATCCACCCTATCCATTGCAAAAATATTTAACAAATACATTTTCTCTGATCATTTAAGCACTGAAAGAGGCAACCCAGGGAGATTTGGAGTCCCCATCCCTGGAGGTGTCCAAGGAATTCCTGGAGGTGGCACTCAGTGCTCTGGGCTGGGGACAAGGCAGGAATCAGTCACAGGCTGGACTTAATGGCCTGGGAGGGTTTTTCCAGCCTAAATAATTCTGGGATTCTGTGAATCAATCAGACCCTAATCCATTCCTACGTGTTGATGGTGAGAACAAGGCTGAGGTGAGAGGACCAAGGTGCAGAAACAACCAGGTGAGGCTCTTTGACCTGTGAGGGAACAGGTAACCAGGAGTGATTGAACACTTTGGATCTATTAAACCTGTTAAACATGGCTGAAGTCTGAACTTGGCTGATAAATCATTCCAGAGTGTGTCTTGCATAGATTGAAGGGAGAGGGAAATGAAATATATAAAAAAGCCATCAAGACTGAAATTATTCTTTAACCTCCACAGCCTTTAAAGTGCTGCTCAAAGCCTAATGATACCTTGTCATTTTTCTGATTTAATGCACATTTGTTCAGGTTGGCCTGGGCCAGGGGGGTCCTGTTTCTTCACAGACAATTTCCATAGTTGGGATAAGGATGTTTCAACCAAATCCAATCAGCTTCTCCTAAGCAACATACTCAGCATTAGGGAAAGTAGAAAATCGTGACTTTGGAATATTTCATCATTAAAAATCCCTAGTTTAGCCTAGAAAACAATGGAGTTTTATACAAAAAATTGATTTCTTGCCTTTTTTTTGGTGTTGATTTTTCCTTCTTTCCATTGCAAAAGCAGAGCTGTCACAGTAAAGATGTGTTGATGCCTTTTAGGCTGTTACTGGAAAAAATAATTATAGGTCTGCCAAATACCATCCCAAAAAATTGCATTTAACTATTTTGTTTCTCTATTTCCCTAATTCTGTGTTGAACTTCAAAATCTTGCTGGACTATTTATAGAAGGCAGATGGGATTCTGTTCCTTCACAAAGAAAACCAAGGATATAAAATATAGCACAGATATGTTGAAATTATGTGAAATGGAAAAGTATTCCATGTATTACTCCAAAAATGAGGACTTATATAAAGCAGTTTGAGGATATTTTTTTGGTTTTTCATTGTTTCTTGTATCTGCTGTCTAATCCAGTGGATTAGCTCATCCAAGGCTCTAAATGAAACCCAGAAATTCCTTTCTTTGTCAGTGCTGGAGAACATTCCACACAGGGTCCCAGCTGGATCTGTCCTGGATCCAATGCTATTCAATATTTCATTAACAACTTGGATGACAGAAGAGAGAGCAGACTTTGGATGACACCAAAGTGGGAAAGATCGCGAGTATTAAAATTCCAAATTATTTTGGAGCAGCATCCTAATGGTGACATTTAATAAAGATGAGTATGAGGCACTATGTATAGGAAGAAAAATCCAATCCACACAAATGCAACGGTGGAAGTGGTGTTACAAAAAGGCAAAGAACTTTCTGGGATCTCTGCAGAGCATCATTAGAGCCTTAACGAAAATAAAGTGGCTGTTTCCTGGCATTAGCCTTTAAAAATAAGATGTGCTGGGGAAAAGTGCAGAGGAAAATAATAGGAAATTATAAACATTTGAGAAAAGCTGTGATGACTTCGCTCAGTCAAGAAAGAGGAAAGAGACCCTCAATACTATTTCAATTTTAAATATATTTATGGCCATGCACATGAAAGCAAATATATGTAAATCTTTATTTTAAATAAGGTGACAGGCACTTTTTTCCATGTCCAAAGAGTGCTGGACAAGAAGTAACAGGTTTTAGCTCGCAGGAAGGGAGTTTTTCTATCTGAAAGGATAATTAGGCACTGGAGCAAATTACCAGGGGAGATTGTGAAACTCACTGGCAATTTTGAAGAACAGATTAGACATACATCTGCCAACACTCGTGTAATTTTAGTTGGTCCTGGTCCAGGGCACAGAAGGAAAAGGGCCTGGATCCATCTTGCCTGATGGGAGAGACACCGAACTCTGGGAACTGGCTGTCCTGGGAACCTCTGATGGGCCATTTGAAGGGCAGAGGTGTTAAATTCTGTGTATTGGAGAGCCAGAGGTGACTGCATTCCTCTTCCACTTGCTGGAGTCAGCTGGAATCCATCTGGATGTGGGCATATTCCAGCCTGGAATCCAACTTAACACCCCCTCCACCCCACCAGCTTCTCAGGGCTTCTCAATATATTGAATCAAATTTCCTGAATGGGAATCAATTCCCAGCTCAGAGAGGAAAACGGACATCCAGGATATATGGATTTATTTTTGCATATATCCTTTTATCTGAATGGATCACTTCTGCACCCAAAACCACAGGTCTCAAGACAGTGCAGTCAAAATAAAGAATTACAGTCTAAAATTAAGATTTAGAGTTTAAAATAAAGAATTACAACTTAAAATAAATACTGCAGTTTAAAATAAATAGTTGCAGTTTAAAAATAAAGACTTCCAAGTTCAATCTCTGCCATTTGCATAATATTCAGCAATCAACTAAAAATAAGTGTGTAAAAAACCAAAAGTGGTTGTGTGCCTGAAAACAAAATGGGTTTTGTCATGGCAGTTGTACCTGAGTACCTACAGCTTCCATAGACATCCAGCAAAATCCCTGCTAAGCAATTCCTGTGGGATTCCTTGGCAGGATGCTGTGAGGAAATAGAGATTTTCAAATATTCCCTCTTTCTTCTATTATTATATTTTATAATAATTTTGTTGCTCCTTTGAAACCTCCCCCCCAAAAAAAACCCCCACAAATCAAACAAACAACCAAAAAACCCCCCAAAAAACCCCAAACAAACAAACAAACAAACAAACAAACAAACAAACAAAAAAAAACCAAAATCAAAAAACAAAACAAAAAGAAAAAACAAAAAAAATCAAAAAAAACCCCCCAAAATAAAAAAAAAAACCCCAAAAAACAACAAAAAAAAATCCCTTGTGCATTCAGGGGCATAATCCCTAAATAATAGCCTGGGCTTAAAATGTCTGCCCAGGAATTCTGCCCTTTGCTTCCAGACTAAATGCTCCTACACGGGCTCCTGGCTGGCCAGGCTCGTGCCCATCTGCCGCGGTGGCGCGGTGCCCGCGGCAGGTCGGCGTGCCAGCTTCCCTGGGTCAGCAGTACCAGCATATGACAGCACTAGATGGACAACCTGCCTCGTGCTGCCACGCTCTCCCTTCCAAAATCAGCTCTCCCCAGGCTGGTTCCGTGCATCAGGGATCAAGTAGCAAATGGAAAATAAGCTGAAGGGAGCGGGAAATGTGTAAAGTTTGGGGGTGTTTGCTCTTTCCAAAAAATCAGGCTTCTAGGAAACATAGAAAGCTCATTTGGGATGTAAGATATTATAAAAATATTGCCCACAGGAATGCTCTGAAAGCAAACCTTTGGCAGGGTTTCAGTAGCTGCATTAGGCAACTCGTGGGCAAAAGGATTGCTCCCAGCTCTTCCTGGCCAGGACTCCCATTTGTGTGGGAAGTGCCTCTCTTCCTCCACACTAATTAATAAACCAAGAGTATTGACAGGCTGCATCACCCGGAATGGGGTCAGTGCACAGGGCCCCCAGCACGGGGTGAGGATGCTCAGCTCAGGCTGGCTCCAGGAGCAGCTCCTGCCCTGCCCAGGTGGGATCAGGGGGAAGCTGGTACCTCAGAGGGGCTTTGGGCAGAGATTGTGTCACCTCCTGGTTGGGGTTTGCCCACAAAGTCAAGGGAAGGCACAGCTTGGACAGGGCTTGGAGGAACCTGGGAGAGCTGAAGGTGTCCCTACCTATGGTAAGGGGTGGAACTGGATGGGGTTTAAGGTCAGTTAAAGAATCAACCCAACCCAAACCAGTCTGGGATTCCCATCTGAACTTTAACAACCCTTGCACTTTCCCCTGGCAGTTCCAGCTCTTTTGGAGGACGCCCATCTTCCACCAAAAAATCAGAATGGCAAATCAGAGCAAGAGGAATCCTAATGAAATAGCTTTAATATCTCCTCCAGGAGGGAATGCCTTCCTGAGGAACCATGTCAAGAATGCACCTGGTCGATCCTCGGCCGCAAAGACCCCACGTGTGCATTCTCAGCCATGTAGAAAATTATCCCCAGCAAAGCTGCTCACGTATCAAACACCCATTCCTGCTGTCCTGCGGAGCCTGACGTGCAGGAAGGTGGACACAGAACGAGTGTAGATCATTACAGGAACCACAAAGGGCACAAGTGTGAGTGATGGTGCTGTAATGGAAAGCCGGGAGTGTGACAGCAGGAACGATCCCACGGACACGACTCCTCTGCTAATCCATCATCGATCCCGCTCCTGATCCCGCCCTGCAGCCCCTGCCCACCTTTCAGGCTCCCCACCTGTGACATCCCTTGAAAATTCAGGGGATGAGGTGGAAGTGTAAAAGAAACAAAAAGCCACATATGGATTGAATAATCCCCTCTGTGTTTCCTGTATCCATATTCACCTTCCCCTGCCATCACCTCCTTTTATATTGTGGGTTATTATCTATATTTCCATAGCATAAAAGCTCAACACTAAGATCAAAGCTTCAAAATCACAGGAGCTGATTGCTGCCTGACAGAGAACCAGAACCAGGGATTTGGGGTGAAATGTGGGGATAGGGGCAAGTTGCCTCAAGTGACATCTGTGCTGGGCACAGCTCTGGATGGCACTGACTGAGGGCACAGCAGTGCTTTCCATTCTTTCCAGCCATACAAGTAAAGGAAACCATCCTGCTTTATTTTATTAAAGTCATATGTTATTCTGGAATTCTGTGTTGCTGTTATTCTGCCTGCTTAGTCTGGCAGTCTAAGTATATTTGAAAACCAATAAAATAAAATATTACCAAAAAACATAATACTCTAGAAATCCACTCCCTTCTGTAATTACAGTTTAATGTCTAACATACTTTGTGCTTCACATTCAGCAAACTTTGATACAGTACTTAGACAGAAATTATGGTGCACCAGAGTAACATACATTTGCTGGCAATGAAAATGGGAAATAATTTCTCTTTTATAATTAGGGGATGTCTGCAGGATGGAGGTGCTATTTGTTTGTCATCACAGAATATGCCTGCCTTGTGTCAGGCAATCAGTTTGACATGTGGAGTTAACTTTAGGTTATCCAGACCAGGCACAGGCATTTGTTCTCCATTTTCTCTTCTGTCTCACAGCAAGTCCAAGCGAGAACCTTTCCTGGGCAGCATTTTCTTGTAAGGAATGTTTGTTTGCTGTTTTTTCAATCTCTTATTCTCAAAAATACTCTCTTAGCAAAACCACAAAGAGACATTTTCCTGAGCCACTTGAAGTAGGAGACCACAAGCTTTAACAATCAAAATAATAAAAACTGCTGCTCTATTATGATGGGGAAAAACTTGGGGTTTGCTCTTTTGCCAGCATTTGTGGCATATTTCTAGACATGATGTTGGTAATATAGACCGTGTGAACAAAATTTGGAAGGCAACATCTTTTAATTGAATGGCTCCAGCAGTAATTATTATTTGGTCTCTCGTTAATTAACAATTTACAAATGGCAGACAGCACGGTATAGTTAAATTACTTCTTCAAGATGACTTAAAACTGGAAAAGGGTTGCAATTATTTTCTATCTGAATTTTGCTTCTTTTTTTCACTGGCAGTTTCCCTTTGACCCTGTAAGAGAATTCAAGGATTGATGGGGGGGAAAAAAAGAAATTGTGTCATCTATGTCCTTCCCACAAAAGTTTCCCAGTGTGTTCACAGGCAATTTGCCACCTCCAGGAGCAGACAGTAATCACAGCTGAACAGTGTTTTAAAATCCAGTCTTCTTCACTTGTTTAGGTCCAGGAAAATAAATTTAACTCTCAGGTTTCTCTTTTTTACACAACCAGAGCAGACAGCACATGGCTTCCTTCAGTGGAGCCATTCCCAATGATCCAGTAGAGTACCAGGTTCAGCAGAGCTGGGCAACCCCTGGCTCTTCTCCTGCTGAATTCAGTCAATGATTCAATTATTAACTCAAATCATAGAATTGTGGAAATGTTCAGGTTGGAAGGGACCTTAAAACCCATCCAGTGTCCCCCCTGCCATGGCCAGGGGCACCTTCCACTGTCCCAGGCTGCTCCAAGCCCTGGCACTCCAGGCTCTTTTAAATAATTCCTCTCCAGATGTTTCAGCTCTGTGTGTCATTGTGAATTTCTCAGCTGTAATGCTCTGGTGAGGCCAAATTACAAAAAATGGCCTCACAAGTGGAAGAATCTCTACTGGGACATGGTGGAGGAGCCACTGCTTGGGACAGAGTCAATCCAGGGGTGATTATTGCCCAGGGAGCACTCCTGGGAAGGTGAGGTGTAGGGAACTGGGTAGGTCTTGTTCATCTCTTCCTGTGATCATGGAGGAAAAGCTGGAGCTGCCTGTCTGCTGCTGTTTGCAAATCGTGTCCTTTGTGCCTGCATCCAACAGCAGCCCATGCAGGATGAGCAGGATGTGCAATAATCCAGCAGGAATGTGCACACAGAGATGTGATGCAGATTTTTAGGCATCCTTTGAGGAGCTGCTTGGGAAACACCGATCCTTCCACAGGTATACAAAGATTATACAATTATCTGGTGTTTCCTTGAGATCAAGACATACAGTCAGGAGAGTCATGTTTCATCTTGGTGATTTAGGGGTGTGATCACAGCACAAATGGCATTTAACAAACACAAAATGCAGCCCAGCTTTCTGCCCTCACTCTGGGAAGCAGGAGAGCATCACCTGGGCTCTGCTTCTCTCCCACAGTCATTTTAGCCTGTCAAGCTCAACACAAAATTTTATGTAGAAAAATAAAAGCTGGTTTATTTTCTGAACAATCTCATTAATTCTTCTGCAGGATTTCACCAGCGTACTGACAATTTCTTCCCAAGGAAAAGAAGGAGCTGGCAAGCAGAGGCTGCTGCTTTGGTCGGGGTGAGGCTGCAGTTCACTGCTCCTTTTTGAAAGCAAGTCCTGCAATTTTACCCATTTTTCCCCGAAGATTAAAGTTAAAAAAAAAACCCCAGCAAGATCTCACCATTGTCACAAATCCAGAAGGAAATAATTCTGAGTGGAAAAGAGACAAAATGTTTTATCTTGAAGGTTAGGTCAGGTTGCAAGGATTTCCCATTGAAGAATCCAGTCCTTGATTTATTTGGACTGAACAAATTTATTCCTTTACTTATTTATTAATTTTTCATAAACATGCTGTCCTAGAAAATCAGTACAGTTAATCCTGGCAGTGGTCTCCCACGTGCTGGTGACAGTGGCTTGTCCCTGGGAGCAGCACACCAGCCTGGGCTTATTTCAGCTGGAAAAGAAAACTTTGGAGAGTGGCAAATATTTTGCAGATGACAGGGTTTTATTATGTGTTAGCAACAGCAATCCAAGAAACAAAGTTTAGGGCAACATCTAAAATATCTGGCAAGGGGAGTGTGCTCATTTCATAGGTTTTAGCACCCTAAAATCAGGTTCTAACTCAATGAATTCCAGCAAAAAATGAATGATGGATGGAACTCTCAGTGAGAATACCACACTGTGCCCATGGATTTGGGGGAGAGGACTCCAAATACTGAAGAGAATCTTGGGGTGAAGTCTCCATGGGATGAAGCAGAGCCTGGCTTCCCCATCCTGCTGCAGAGCTGAACTCTAAATGCCAGTTAAACATCTCCTCGTGGTCCTTGGCCAAGGGATGCAGATGTTCAGGCTCCCTCCCTCCCTGCCATGTGAACAGCCTGGGGAAAGCATTACCCTGACAATGCTGGGGGGTGAAGTTGTCACTATTTCTGCTGCCCAGGAGTGAAATCATAAATCAGAGTTCCCCAAAGGGTGCTGGCAGGGCCCTGCTCAGAGCCCTGGGCTGCTCCACACCGGCTGATAACGAGGGGCACAAAGAAATGGCACCTGTCACCTTGGCTTCCATTGCACCAGTGCAGCACCTGGCCGGAGGGTGAGCCCCCTGCTTCTCCAGGAACACCCAGGGACCCCTGAGTGGTGGCTTCAAGCACAGCTGGAGCCACTCCCATGGGATCAGGCTGGGCACCCCTTTGGCAATATCTCCCCTCAGCTCAAAGCTTCTCAGATCCTCTAGATCAGCTCACTGGTCTGCTGCTTTTATGGTTTTTTTTAAAAATTTAATATTTTAAAATACATTCCTATTTACATTTTTAAAGATAATTTTATTTATTGTGTTTTTTACATGGATACTGATGTTATATGGCCAATAGCACTCAGGACACTGCAGGATGTATTCACTGAGGAGCCTGCAATGTGTCCTGTTTTCTTGTAGGACCTCAGGAAAGGCATCCCTGAGTAACAGATATTGTAATACATGTATGAAATACAGACAGTGAAATTCCCAGTGCTCAGCTAAAGCAAGGGACAAGGTCTCGTGGTTCAACATGGGCTCACCAAGAGCAACTAAAAAGATTTAATGGCAGAAAAATATATTTAAAGTTTTAGTCTCTGGCAGAGGGTTAAATACCTGCTGTGCTGGAGCTGAGTTACTCACAGAGCAGTGGGCAAACCCTGCCCCTTTCACACCCAGGAGTGATGCTCAGGGTGGTCCCTGCAGCATCAGCCCTTTAATCACACAACAAGGACAAGCCAAGGGAGCCCCGTCCCTCAAAGATCACTCAGGGCTCAGGAGCCGGCAGGAAGAGGGGAATGCTTAGAAACTCACACTGGGGTCTCATGTTTTATTTCTCCAGAGGAGGGAGGAATGGTGGCACCAGAGGAGATCAGTGGTGGGCAGCGCTCGCCTCTTCAAAGGGAGGTGAGCCCCCAAAAGGCCCCATCCCGCTGGCTGGGGGCAGCCAGGCTCCTTTCCCATGCCTCCAACACCATCCCACAGGCTGCAGCTCGGGGTTTGATTACCCTTATCATTATCTGAGCTTCCAGGGCTGCGTATTTTAATAAGAGACATAAAATTATCCGGTCTGCTCTGAAACCCCGCCGCAGCATTTGTTTCAATGACCCCCTGTGGTTGTGAATTCGGCAGATTGACTATGGATTGTATGAAGAAGGATTTCCTTTTGTTTGTTCACAAAGCATTGCCCTTTAATTTAATCATATGTCCCTTTGCTCTTGTACAGTTCTCTGTACTCTGCCCACTCCCCCTCCCCTCCTTTGTGGTTTTTTTTTTATACAATCTGGACATCTCCGACCATTCCAGTGCTAGCTGCAATTATTTCTCTTAATTCAGTTATTAAAAAATGTCTGCTCGTGGCAGAAGCATTGCGGATCTTTAGTCAAATTGATACAAATATTTTATTAGGATAATTAACAACCTTCAGCACAAGCTTGTTTGGGAGATCATTGGAGAAACTGAGCGGGTCTGAAATTTGAAACAGATGCAGGACACATTCATAAATAAAACCAGACCAAGTCAAACTGTGGCCTGCATAATAAGACATCACTCACTGTGTTTGCTATATATTTGCAGACATGTTGTTAGCTGCATTTACAAAAGTTAGGTGCTTATTTGGAAGCTTTCACTTCTGTGAGCTTGTGATACTTTCTGTAAAACAAGAACCATAAATCATAGCGCGCCGGTTTGAAACCCGTGCACCTCCAGATAACCAGCACTTGTCAGTAGATTGTCTAAACCAGAGGATTAGCCAAAATACAGATGGAGAGGAAACACAGACTGTTTACGTTGAGTATTTTGGCCAAGAGCCCAAGGAAATTACAATCGATATGGATATAGCATTTCTGAAGAGTTATGTAGCAAAAAGTGCAAGAAAATACTCTGACAGAGAAAATAAATAAAGCTGACAGAGGCTTAATTCTCTAGATCCTGTACTGCGGATAAAAATTAGAAACATTAAGCCATTAAATCATTTCAGCAGGACTTTAAACAATAGGAGCAGACTCGCCTGTTACTGCACAAGTTTAGATCCATCTCTTCTGTAGACTGGATAAATATTCACCATTGCAACTCTAACACTTCCCACACTTCCCATACACTGCATGACCTATTTTCCCAGTCCTTTTTCATGTGGGACAGGTTTTAAATAAAATAGAAATTCCTCTTGCTTCTTACAGATTGGAGTTGATTAAATATTCTACTGATAAAGGGTAAGCAAATGTCAGATTCAATATAATAAAAAGAGAAATGAGAGTTCATACAAGCAGCAAAGCAAACAATCCATTTTCATACTTTATTAGAAACATTTATTGCCATAATGACTGCATTATACTAAGCAAGCAGGTGGAAAGGTGCTCTGTGCAAGATATTCTCAAATATCTTTATTTTGAGGGTTTTATATCTCCAATATTTAGACAGATGTTTTATTCCCTATAATATAGTCAGAGTATGAAATGCTGTAATTTCAGTTACTACATAAGGATCAAAATTGTACTTGAAGATCACGGCCTGTCATTGTGATTTCGGCAATAATGGTAGCCCATTAAATGCTCAATTTTTCTGCTTTGACTTTATATTCCCAATGGTGAGTGGCTTTAGCTGTAGACGGCAGAGCTCCGCGTGCGGCGGCAAATGCTCTGCCCAAATTTGCGGAACGCATCGCGCCAGCGCTTCCCGCTCGTTCTGCTCCCGCACGGCTGCAGGGACACACAGCTCTGATCCAGGGCCTGCATGGGAATGGCAAAGATGGCCAGCCCTGCCTCTCGCTATCAAACAGCTGGCACTCGTTATCTCAGCAAACAGTGGGAACTGTAATTAAGCAGATCTGTGTTCAATAAGACACCAGTGCCACCAGTGCTACCCCTGGAACAAGAATGGGCGCTTGTTTCAGGGCTTGGCTTTCTCCTAATTTACCAAATCAGGAGGCCCGGTCAGCAAATAATGCAACAAAAGATTTCATTATTGTCCTTCATTTAATTTAAGAAAGAATTTAACCTATGTCCAGTGCTCAGGGCCCAGGCTTGCATTCCTCCTGCAGCCCAACTTCCTATGAGAGACAGTGGGAGCACAAGGAAAGCAGGACTCGCTTCGCTCTAGGATTCTCATTATTAGTTCTTTTACATCCCAGGCATTTTATTCTCAAGGATTCTTCTACTTAATATGTGTCAGTTCAAGTTTAGAATAAGAAAGAGGAAAAAAAGCCTGACATGTTAACCAAGGAAATTTACTACTCAGTTTCTTCTTTTTATTAACAGAGATCATTAAGACATCAGTTTTTTCTTTTACTGGCAGCATTCCACAGCCAGAGTATTCACAATGTCTAGGACACTTTCATTTTGTAATCTGGAGGATACAGTATATTAATTTTCAGGATTTATCACAAGAAAAGTGAAGTCATACTAAGTACAGTAGGTGTAACTAACTTTCATGTCAAAAAAGCTGTAAAGAGTGCCAGAAGCTCTGCTGGGCTAATAATAAGCTAAAAGGATATAAACTTGATTAGTCTCACTTAAGAAGCAAGAAGATAAAGTAAGCTTGAAAAGGCCTTTGCTCTTCCTTCAACTTCAGTGGGTTGAAGAGAATCATGAAGCTTATCACCATGAGATACTCGCTATAATGCCAGTACAGTTATTAGTTATATGTTAATTTATGCTCTGCTGTGCCCAGCCGCTGCCACACCAGCAGAATTTGTAATTCTGTCCAAAATCTTTGCAGCATCTCAGTGCTGTCACACCGTGTCACATTCCCTTAAGTGCACCTTGCATGGTGATATAAAACCTCCTTATTAGAAATTTCCAGCTACTAGAGGAAAATTGTTCCCCAAATGAAGGATCAAGGATGTCCTTTCCCTGCTCTTGAAGGCTGTGGACGCTCTGGGACTCTGCACCCTCCACGCTCCCCACTCTTACAACAGGAATTTGGAGAAATGAAGGCTCCAGAGAGGCTTCATTTTGACATTCCAGTGTTTAAAGGGGGCCCACCATAAGGAGGGAGAGTGAATTTTTACGTGGGCAAAGAGTTAGGATAAGGGGAAATGAGTTTGCACCAAAAGACCAGAGATGTTAGGGGATAAATTCCTCCCTGGGAAGGCCCTGGCACAGGTCCCAGATTTGCTGTGGCTGCCCCTGGATCCCTGGCAGTGCCCAAGGCCAGGCTGGACACTGGGGATGGACATTGGGGACAGTGGGAGGTGTCCCTGCCATGGCACTGGGTGGGATTTGGGATCCCTTCTGGGATTCTGTTCTATGATTTGGAGGATTTCTGCTGCTCTGTGCTGATGGAGAGTCCATGAGATCTAAACCAGGACCTGGGACTGGGACAATGCCTTGAAGTCACCAGTGCTGGGGGATCTCTGTCCATCCCCTTCAGTAAAATCAGCCTTAGGATGAGCTGTGGGTCCAAAATTAAATTACCACAAAGATACTTTCTGTCAGATGCTGGCAGCTAATGTGGATTTTATCTTACTTGTTTATCATTCTACAAATAAGTGTAGCAAGTTGGGCCCAGCTGCCAGGAACATTTCAGAAGATTAATGCAGGAATGGAAGAGCAAGGTTGTTGTAACTCACTTTGCTAAGGGGAAAATGCATCAAAATCCACATATTTGCAATCAGATTTTGGTAAACTGTAACTACACACCAGTCTTGGGCTTACCCCTTGCTCTTGCAGAATATTGTTGGTGTGTGTCTTCCAAAAGTCTTTGAGTTTGAAATAGAAACTGATGTCTGGAAATACTTGAGCACCTGGCTCCGACAGTTGCTTGCATTTCCACACCATTACACAGCCACACTTTTTTTTAACCCCTGAGAATTAAAACCAGTTAAGGAATAGCACATCTTAGCATGTTTTATTAACTTGTGTTAATCCCACTGTGTTTTCTCCCTCCTCACTTAACCTTTGCTCCCCAAACACCCACTGCTTGAAGTTGGCCATGACTGCTCCTTTCTCATCACTCTCCCAGAACCCACGAGTCTCACCCCCAGGTGAATCAGTAAATTGATTGAAAAATGACTTCTGGTCACTCACAATGAAAATCACTCCTGCTTGGCATCCAAGCCCAGGCAAGAGGACACAATCTGGGGTTTGGATTCCAGGAGAAATAAGATGGACAATGCTTCCACCCCCAAAATGAGCACATTGTGATGGGAGCACTCTGCTAATGAAGAAAAACAGTGTTTTATCAGATGTAAATTGTAGTTAATTGGTGCATATGGTTGACATGTTGGTATTGATTATTAAGGATTAAGAGGGGTTTTGGGGTGGAATATAGCTGGAGTATGAAGTGACATGGGCAAATTGGGGTTGGCATCAGGTGCTGTGTCAGTACAACACCAAAAGTGGGGAAGAGACACCAGGATGAAAATGGGAACTAGTGCAGAAGGAAGGGGGAAAGGAGAAAGGAATGAGACTGAGGATGGAAGGGGACAGAGAAACAAATATGAGAGGTGACAGGGTAAAGGGAACAAAGGGTGCAGAGGTGGGCTGAGAATGTGCCTGGGAGAGCTGCTCTTTCAGATGTTGCTTTCTTTATAAACTGGAAAATATATTTTAAATCATCATCAACAGAGTGTTTTTCAGGCAGAGCACACTCCAGAGGTAGCCAGCCCTTGGGATGTCCCAGAGAAGAATGAGAGGAGGTCAGGAGCCTGCAACACCTGCACAGGCAGGCTAGTAAGTTTGAGGGGGCCAAAAAACTCAGTGCTCTTCAGGATTACAGGCCAGCTCCAAGATATTTCCCCCCCTCTCTAATATTACCCACAATATCACATTTTGTTCATTTCTTATATTTATATTTTTGCTAGAAAGAGTTAAAGATAAATAAGGGAATGTTAAATATCTCATTTTTGAGAGATATTTGATTTTATTTCCTAGGTTTGGACAGAATATAGAAGTTGTATTTGTATAATAAATTACTCACTGCATAAACCACAAAACATGAAAAAAAATTGCAAGGACAGTGGATCTTGGCAATTACCACATTAAATGAGTTCCAATAAAACCATAGACAGAGTGCAAAGGTTTAGGCCTTTCTCTACATACATTAAACTGCTTAAGCAGTTCAGAATTCTTTTCCTCTTGGTATTAATTTTTATACTGATATCAATTTCTTTTTTTTTCCTTGTGTATGATATAAATCCAATAACCTGCAAATAATAATAACTCCAATTCAATAACCTGTATGCAGGACAGATAAAAAGCCTGGCAGTTCCCTGAATTCCAAGAACCTCACCTAGTTCCTTTTGGGATTTTGAAATTTCTTTCAATGTGAGGTCACAGAGTGATTTGAGCCACAGCTTAATTCACAAGTGGCTCTGAATCCATCCTGTCCCTGCCACAAGAGGAGCACCCAACTTCAAAAGGGACCCTCAAAAAGGTTCAGATGACCCAGGCTTCAAACCACCGAGTTCTGGAATGGCAAGGACAGTGACTGTAACTCTGTACTTGACCAGGGAAGAACAAGGTTGGCACGTGGTCAAGATTGGAACAGGATGTCCAAGGTGGAATTAGTGTCCCTGGAAGTGTTCAAATGGTATGTGGGGGTATGGTGGGCTTGGTGGAAACATTTGGAGTCGATGATCTTGGAGTGCTTCTCCTGACCAGGTTTGTTCTGCTTTTAAGATTCAGCTGGGCTGGGCCATCTTGTCTAGACCATGCTTTCCTAGGACAGGTTAGACTGGATGATTCTTGAGCTCTCTTCCAGCCTGGAATTCTCTGATTCTCTGATCTCCTGAAAACACCATTTGTAGAAGGCATTCAAGTGCCCCACCACGGGGAGCCAAGCCCAGGTGACCCTCAACACTTCAGAAACCAAACCATGATCTGTCCTTTGGTGACCGAGCCCCACTCCCTACCTGTCCCCAACATCTCACAATGATTTAAGCACCAAAACTCAGCTACATAATTAGCAGAGGAAACTGAGGGTTCCTGCTGTAAGGCAGTGATTAAATTAGCCATTTATGGATTTCTGAGAGAAAGGAGACTAAAATGTTTTATAGTGTAGTTAAAAGAACCAGTGAATGATTCCCTCATGTTGAACATTTCCTAATGTCAGAAGCAGGGTGGATGACACAGAAATCATAAATCCAATCGAGAAGTGTTAAAAATCACTTTAGTCTGCCAACTTACTAGAAATTCAATAAAATGGTATGGGAGAATTTATTTGTGTATGTGCAATGGATACGTGTGAAATTAAACCCACGGAGGTGTCAGCGTGCAACACACGCGTGACAGGGTGAGGCTGCCCATCATCCACTTAGCACAAATGGGGGAGAAATGGGATTTGGGAACACTATCCAGCATGTCTGACTCGAGGACAGAGAGGTGGCAGGGTGGGGTGGGTTTTTCTGGGGACAATTCCATGGTTGGTGGCCCCATTGCACCATCACACTGGGAACGGCCCCAGAGCTTCCAGTGAGTTGCTATTTATTTTTGCATGTTTATTTTTCACTCCACTCGTCCTGTTTAATGTATATTAACTCACATTTTGCCTGCATGGAGTGAGACTTTTAAGAGGCATGAAATGACAAAACAGGGCTTTGTTTTGCAGCCAGATTCCCTCCGCCTGCGCTCCGCCGGTGTCTGCCTCGGCTTCCAGCTCCATCATCACATCCAACAGAGCCTGGGGCAAAGCTGGAGCAAAACACCCAGCGCATTCAATTTACAAACAGAAATAAACACCTTTCCGGCAGGTTCTACATAATCACTAAACAAAACCAGGGGAGACAAAAAAAACCCACCCACAACACAGCATTTTTTATGTCGTTTGCGTGCGGCACTGACCCTTTATTTTCTCGGGGAAATAACGCTATTACGGGAGATGTCTAGCACTGGGATCCCGGATGGCATCTCAATCTCCCTGTTTTCCTGAGGAGCTGGTGGCGTGGCTGCTGTGTCACACCTCTGCAGATTGCCTGGCTCTGCGGCTGCTCCATCCCCAACCAAAGCCACTCCCGACCACCGAGGCACCCAACTTTACCAAAATGAATCGGATATGAAAATGTCTGAGGTAATAAATTAACACACAGCAGGGGAGTGATGGCTTAATCCCTTCTAGCCCAAACAGTACCTGACACTGCAGGAGCTGGGACACTGTAGCAGTACTGGAGTGAAAATGATCATTCCCAGAGGATTTGGGGCATTGGAATAGGTATGTAATGGATTCTGGGAGAGAACCTGTGCAGGGCTTTATGGTGTTTGTACACAGCATCCAGGTTAACCTGCCATGCTGTGTTCTTGGGCTTCCTTGTTTTGATTAACCCAGAAAGTGGGTTTCAAGTTCTAAGTTTAAGCAAAAGTTTATTTTAAATAAACATCTGATAATAATTTCTCATTATTCATGCAAAGGCCAATAATGCATGGCTAACACTCACAGAACATGGAACATTCCTGTCCTGACTGGATACATTTATTTGTAGAATGATTAAACAATTAAGATAAAATCAACACTAGCAGCCAGCACCTAACCCTGAGTATCTTTGCAGTAATTTAATATTTACTGTGAGGAGCTGTTGCACCTATTTGAAACTCCTCTACTGGAAGTTGCAAAATACATTTTTCTTATAACTGATGTCTCTTTCTGCGAGAGTTTCTTCCAGGAAAATAACACCCGCTCCATTTTTAGCATTGATGGCAGATAAACAAAAATGTTGTTGCCAAGGACTTTATTGCAAAATTAAATGTCCTGGGAAATGTATTTAATTTGCTGCTTTCCCTAATACTATGCCAAGCTCTCCTTTCAGGTACACCCATGTAAACCTACCCTGACTTGAGGTTTTACTGGAAGGCAGGGTTTCCTTTCTGTTGCACACATATTGAAACTAAAGAAACCTATGAGCTCATGGACAAATTGAGAGAGAACTTAGATACTTCTTTCCCCTTTCTTCCCCTTCTTGGCTGAAATTCTGAAATATGAACACTGGATGAAAAGGCAGAATTCAGAATTGGAGCCCGCTTCATGTATCCCACATTTATCTGCTTGGCACAACGCTCATTTTTCCATGAAAACAGCCAGCAGCTTGTGACACCAAGATCCTCTGACTCCTTCAGATAGACAATAAATAATTAGGATGTGAAATACATAGACCTACAATAAAGGCACATTCATGTTCTGTGGGTGAACTGATAGGGCTGGTCACCAAATTCATTGCAAGCAGCTGCAACCTGCCCATGGTGAGACGGTCTGGGGAGAAATGGATTTGGCTCCAGTGCTCAAGTAAATACAACATAAATCCATGGTGCACACTGAAATATCAGGTTTCACCTTTATTTTTGCCCAGGTATGAAATAACCATAACTATGTGAAACTCTGACCTCCTGTGCATGTGTGGTGTTGATAATTCCCAGGCTGCACAAGCCAGCATCACTCTGGAGGTTTTTGGGGGCAAGAAGTGAGGATATGGATCCTACCAGACCTGCAGGTGCTGGAACTGCTTCTGCAGCTCAAAGGCCAACAGCTCACAGGCTTTTCATGGCTGGTTCTCAACCATGGTTCCTTATGGCACAGGGTCAGCACTTCCAAGGGTTGTGGTTCTGCTGGCAGCGATTCCCAACACTCCCCTCAGAGCTGCTTAAAAATCAAACATTATAAAAGTGACTTCCACCTCCTAAATCCTATGGAGTAACAGGAAAATATGAAGATTGTGGTGGGGAGTGTCTCTGCTCAGCTGTGGAGGGGTGGGTGCTGGTGCAGCCCCTCTGCTGCAGGACACGCTGCCATGAAAGCCCCATTCATCTCCCCGTGATGGACACTTTAGAGCAGCCTCTCTCAGCTGTTTAAAGTTGAAAGAGCATCCAACCCTTTTGAAGAAAACCTACAGATCACCTTGGGAAGTGTCACCACAACTGCCTCCCTCAGCAAGCCAGGGCCAAGGCGCTGTGTGCTCGCTGCTTGCCTCTGCTCCCTGTTCAGATTTTTGTGCCCCTGAGAGCACAAGGGGACATGTGGCCACCCCAAACGATGGCCCAGGTCACTTCTCAGTGCCACATGGCTCACCAGTGGCTCCAGCACCACAAGGAAATAAAAGTAGGCTGCAGTATTGAGAAAATTATGTATGTCCACATTTATCCCCAATGAAATCTTAGCCATAGCAGATTTGATTCCTCACCTCTTTGTGGCACGTACAGAGTGGTTTGCACTTGGAAAAATCAGAACAAACTCGACATTAATGCTGCCTCTCTGACAAGGTGGTTTTATATACTCAATTACCACTGCATTATCTTTCATCTCGACTATGTGTGAAAACAGTAAGAACCAAATATATTTCACTTAGGGTTCCTTCATTCCAAAGACTTTGCCTTTGTCTTGCTTTACCCTATGCACTGACAGCAAACTTCATGAATTAACTGGCTCATGGTATAACTCATGCATGGAAATCCAATATAACCTCTTGGCTATGAGCAGCAACACTTCGCTTATCGTACACTAAAAGAATTTTTACTAGTTAATTAAGATTTGTTTGCTTAATTTTTTTCAGGCAGTTGGGGATGTTGCTCCTCTGTCATTTGGCTGGGAAAATCGTGATGTATACACTGTATAAAAGTGCCAAAATAAGAAATGTGTAGACTGCAGCGTCTCTGGTAGTAAATCTTTTTTGTAATCCTAACTTCATATTTCCATTGAATTGTTCCTCTCGAGCTGTGCAGACAGTTGAAGTATTTGAGTGTAGTCACATATGCTTTGGTGCTGCTAACAGCCCTAAAGTTGGTAATCCTGAGGCACAAACGGGGCCAGGGATGCTGGTGGCACTCCTCAGGCTGCAAAATATTACAGCACACCTTATATAGTGCTTGCTTTCGAAATTTCCTTTGCACTTTGTTTACTATATATTCCAATAGTGTAATATTAAACAAAAACAGTGTGTCCTGTGCCAGAATGATTGATTACTACACCGTGGCAAGGTCACCTCCTAGGAACAGGCTGAGTGCAGTAAGGGCTGTCTGACTCATACAGTTAACACTATATCCGCATTGTATGAATGTCACCAGCAATCCAGTGATTTATTGCTTGGAAGGCTCTGTTCAATTTTTTCTGCCTGACCAAATTGCACATTTTCTAGAAAAAGAAGCAAAAATATTTCAGCACATGGATTACCCCAAGTCCTCATTTCTCCCACTAGGTTCAACGAGTCTTTTCAAAGATGCTGATCATCAAGCCCTCATATTTTTCACTTTTTTTCCACCCTTTTCTGCCAGATATTTGGCAAAAAATGATTATTACACTAATGAAAAGGTGCAGCAGAAGATTGAGGGGTTTTTAATCAGATTTTGGTAACATCTGTGGGCCAGGAATAAGGGCAGCTGTATGTTCTGTTTCTTAATTTTAGTAAGATTTACTCTGGGTATAAAATGTTAGCCTCAGGCAAAATTTAACTGGCTTAAAAGAAAAGCAATGATAGTCTTACAGAAACTACCCAACTCAAACTGTTTGAAAACAGTGACTGAGATTAATCCCTCTCGCTCTGAGAAATTCCTACTTTCTGACAAAGAAGATATAATTATAGATTGAGAGAAATGACTTTCAAAATTAACATTCCAGCAGACCCCAACATAATAGATACATTCATTCCTCGTGTATCTGCATGGAAATCAAAGGAGATACATCATGTTTGAATCCGGGCTTTTATTTTTAGAACACGCCGCGCGTTTGCGGCGCGCGGCTCCGAGCAGGAGGGAGAGAGGGGACAGCCCCACAGCCAGCCAGGGAACCACACTGGGGGTCCACCTCTGCAAAACCAGGGCCAGCAACAGAGGATGGGTTTGGGAAGGTGTTTGGGTGCCTGGAAATTGAGGTAGGTGCAGTAGAGGTGAGTGTTGTGGCATTTTCGAAAATCACTTTTTTTTTCTGTGGGCATCTGTGTCTCATCTGCATCTTTAGGTGTTGGGTCCATACCTTTAAAAGATGTTTTTAGTTTTTTTCTTCCCTCTCGTGCCATCCTATCTTTAGACCTCTCAGGAAAATAAACCTAATCAACAGGAAATCTGGGGTTAATATAACCCTTGATGTCAAAGAGCAATAAAAGCTGGCTGGGTGATGCATCTTAACAAATGCTACATAATGCATCAATTAATGCTGCATTTATCAAACCGCATCTGACACCAGGACTGGGATAGATCAGCTCTCCTGAACCCCTCACAATTGCTTTTGCTATTATGACAATGAGTGTACTGTGCAATGCAACTCCCATTCCCTACCTGCCCTTCAAAGTGCTCTCTGAGCATCATCTCAGAGCCCACAATTTAGGAAGCAACAACTGGAACAATCCTGAGATATTAAAGGCTCTTCTTCTGCTCTTGCTTATACCTGTGAGCCAATTAAGTATTTTAATTTTAAACGGGAAAGAAAATTAATCTGGGGTGAAAGAGCACAAGCAGCTTGCGAGTTTAGTCTATTAAACCCCAAGGTGTTCCAGCTCAGCAAGGATGAGTTCATCGATTCAGCTCACTCGAGTGAACAAACAGGAGGAAGCGAAAGGAAACAAAGCCAAAGTGGGCTGCTCCAGCCCAGCACACCCCAAAATCCCCCAGCAGAAGGGGCAGCACGGAGCCCCAGCGCTGCCAGGAGCCGATCCCGCAGCAGCTCCATCCCCCCGCACGCGTCTCGGGTCATACTTCATCTTCTAATTGATACCTGCCATTGCCTCATAACTAATGATGACTAATGGTAATATCCAGAAAGACAAATAAAAGCTAATGCAAAGCCGGGCCGTGGTGCGGTTCCCTTTGGAAAGCTCCCGGGCCATTAGGAAGCAATTGGAAGTGGAGATTGATGTGCCCTGGGGGCTGCTCCCAGGGATGCGGCGCATCTCCAAAGCCCCGGGGCTCCGGAGGGGGCGAGCCCAGCCCTTCCCAGCTGTGCCAGAGCACGGCCGGGCCACCTCGGCTGGGATCACACAGCCCAGACACCCCAACACCCCACAGCACCTCGTTTTCTCCCTTTTGCATTATTCTCTTTATTGATGCACTAAGCCTCGTGCAACAGTGTGACTCCCTGAATATCCAGGAACGAAATTCCCAGCTCTCAGGACAGGCAGGGTCTCATCTGCATCTTTAGGTGTTGGGTCTATACCTTTAAAACACATTTTTAGTTTTTTCTTCCATCTCGTGCCATCCTATCATTAGACCTCTCAGGAAAATAAACCAAATCAACAGGAAATCTGGGGTTAATATAACACTTCATTTCAAAGAGCAATAAACTCATCTCATTTTCAACAGGTGCTCACACAACACCAGGCTGGGTTCACAGCTCGATCAAACACGCTGGTTTTGCAGGAGAGTCATCTGTAGCATTTTGGAAAAGTTATGCTCTTTTAATTACAAAGTTTGTGTCACCCAGTGCAATTTTAATGTAATGAAACATTAAACTGGACCTCGTGCTTGATGTAAGTTAAAATTATTCATTGAATATTAGACCACTAGGCCACCTACTGTTCTTTTACAAATGGTTGAACTATCACGGGGTTACAGAACTTAACATGTAAATTGCAGCAGAAGTTATAATTTCTGTTGCAAATCCCAAAAGACTGTCATTTAAGTCAAATATATGAGTGAAATTTTGCCTCTGTGCCATAATAATGCAGGGAAAATGACCAAAACCTGAACACTTTTAAAGTAATTATGAACCCAATAATAATGCATTTGTAGTTATTTAATCAAGAGCCTTAAAAATTATTAATAGCAAGTTCTTCTTATACAAATGGAGTTTTAAACACTGGCATTTAATTTTAGGGATAGCAATACTTGATCTAGGCCATTAGTGAGATCTTTTGTAAAGCCAAGCAGCCTGTGCCTTTCAGAGCCATTCCTGCTCATCCCTGAGTTCATTACTCTCACATAAGCGAGGGCAGCTTTGTAAAATAATCTCTCTTAAAATGAATTTAATATTTAGCTGCACACCGAAAATCTTGGGTAAGTTCCCTTAGATTAAAAAAAAAAAAAAAAAACGGGGATTGAAATCCCCGCGTGGAGCAGATTTGCATGGATCCCGCTCGGAAGCCCGATCAAATCCACGGGATCGTTTCTCTTCATCCCCAAAGCCTCCGGAGCGGGTGTATAAATAGGAGAGGGCAGTTTCAGGGAAATTATTCGCCGTGCCTGAGCTGCCTCCCAGCCACTGCCGAAGAGGAATCTGAGCAGTGACTGTGCATCACCCTGAATCTGTAATAATAGCACCTTTCCTGTCACTCTTTGTCCCTTCATTTTTAAGCGCGGTTGGGTCAGGAGCAGGCAATTTGCATTTTTATATAATCTTTGCTCAGGTGATTCAGCCGCTCTGAGGCTTTAACATTTTGTGTGCAGCTCTGGGTTTCACCTCCCCTCCCGGAGCATTTCCATGTGCTGGGGGTCTGCCATCCTCGCAGCTGATACAGATCTATTTAGCTTCTCCCCCTTGCCATACCTGCAGCCTGTAGCAGGTTGTCAGGGAATGAATTTTCATTTTCTCCCCCGTGAGTCCATCACGTGGCTGTCACCAGAATTTGCTCTGTCTGAACTCCTCCATCCCCCTGATTTATGGCTGCTTGATGAGAGGTTGGAGGGCTCTCAGTGTAGCAATAATCTGCACCCTGGCCCAGCACCCATCTAAAGTTAGGATTTCCGATCTAAATATTTAGTCCCCGCGGTACAGCAATCATTTACGAAATTATTAAATAACTTTTCGCCGGACCCAACACCTTTGGGATATTTTTCTAGGTCAATATTCATCAGGAGACCCCGAATGTAAAGGTTAAGTGCACATTTCCTCCTCCAAATAAGAATGAATTTCAAACCTGATTGATTCTGCTCATGGAAACCGTAAATACTTACTCCAAATGGTAGATAGGTTACTAAGTCCACTCATTTCCACATCTGATATCGATAATACTCAGCTTCCCCCTTATCAGCCCCTCTCATATTTCACGGGGGGCGCGTGGGGAGCGGGGCTGTCGGGGCTGGCTGATGGCCCCTGCCTTCCCCCTCGCCATTCTTCAGTGGTCCTTGAATCTTTCACCCCTGTCACTCCTCTTTCATCATTATCTGAGGTGATCGGTCAGCCCTGTGCCACCACCTGTCTCTTCGATCCGATGCCAACAGTGCTCCGCAGAACTGTCACTCCCCGGCTCCTTCCATTTCTAGTGAGTCTCATTAACACCTCTCTTCCCTCTGGCCATGTGCCACTACAATTTAAGATGACTGTTGTTACTAAACACGCACACACACATACACACACAAAAAAATATGTTGAAACAGCGTTAAGAGCCTGATTTAAATCTATTAAAGCTGAGAATTTGGAGTTAAAACCTCCCTCCGTGTCTGCTGGCGGGTAGGGGAGGGGGTGCATATATTTGGTGGGGATGTATTTATACCTGGATAAATATCTAGATATGCATGTATTCCCCCTCCCGTGGTTTCCCGGTTTTCTCCTCGGCTGGGAACAAACGCGCTGCCGGCCCCAGACACAAAGCCCGAGTAAAGAGGATTTATGCCGGGGACATAAAGGCTGCGGGAAGGGAGAGGAGAGCGGAGCTCCCAGGTGATGCCGGGCACAGTGGGAGCCAGGGCAGCCCTGCCGTGCTGTCCAGACCCCCAGAGAGCCAAACCTGCATTTCCATGTGGGCATGGGGGCAATCCTGGTCAAGGGGTCGGGATTAACCCCGAGTGTGGGGCTGCCTTTGCCTCCTCCACCTTGGATTTCTGTCCACGAGCAAATAGAGATGGTAGTGCCTCAATAAAAACTGCAGCCCCAGAGTAATTCCTGGGGATGAGACCACAGACTCATCCAGGCTACCCTTAGAATAAAATTATTTTGAAATCTTGAGCACCCCAAAATGCTTAAATGATATGAGCAGTATCAGCAGTGTGGTCAGGGTGTGCCAGGGGAGTTTAGGCTGGAGATCAGGGGAAGGTTCATGCCCAGAGGGTGCTGGCACTGCCCAGGCTCCCCAGGGAATGGGCACAGCCCCAGAGCTCCAGGAGTTTGGACAAAGCTCTCAGTGGGATTTTTGGGGTGTCTGAGCTGGGCTGGATCACCCCTGTGGGTCCCTTCCCACTCAGGCTCTTCTGTGATTCCATGAACATCTGAGCTCTGCAGGCACATGGGAAATACCTTACCACCCCATTTTTGCAATTTCAATCCTTTTGTGGCCTTTTTTAAGGATCTCAGATGGTTTTATCTAACAGCTGTTTTTGCTGCAATGCTTTCACCCTTAGGATGAGCTGGGATTTTCTTCTCCCCAGCTCTCCAAAACCAGACCTTGTTTAAATGGCACAAATGAAAAAAAGGGTGAAGCAAAGAGTGAAAACAAAGTGTCTTGCTCTTTTTTGGAGGCCAGGCTGGCACAAAAGGCATTTCAGAGAAGGGACAGGCAGGGACAGGTCTTTGCAGCTCACGTGTCCCTTGCAGAAGGATTTTCACTGCCATCACCAGCCCTGACACTTGGAGGGAAAACTTTCTTTGTGGAAAAGATTTTAAAGAGTTTGAACAGGTTGCCCAGGGCAGTGGTGGTGCCCTCACCCCTGCAGGGATTTAAAAACCCTGTGGAGGTGGCACTTGGGGACAAGGGGCACTGGTGGCCTTGGCAGTGCTGGGCATGGTTGGACTCATGGTCTGAGAGGAATTTTCCAACCTCAACCCGTCAGTGATTCTTTGGCACAGCCACAACTTCTACAGGGTGACCAAGCACCTGCCTAAGCCCTCCCAAGGGACTAAAGGAGATTTCAGAGCTCACAGGTTTGTTCTGCTGGGAAAATGACGTTCAGAAAGCTGAAATTCAGTGGGGTGGGTAGCAGGGGGCTGGGCAGTGTCACCTGGACCATGGGACACTGGTGTGGCTTTACACATCTGAATTATTCCAGAGCAATCACATTTTACAGGCAAAGAACACTCACACAGTTTTTATGGTTCTTTCTGAAAATACAGCCTAAAATCCTGCCTTTTTTTTTTTTTTTTTTTTTTAAATGAAAACCCAATTTTAAAATCTATCAATGGGAAGGAATTTATAATTTTTTAGGTCTGTCCATATTAAAAAGATTAAACATCTATAGCAGCCTCCCAATTTAAAAATAAAACATAACACTTTTAACTGAGTTGGATTCTACCCAAAACCTCAGGTGTGACCACCCCAAACTCACAGAAAGTGCAAGAACCTGTATTTAGAGCTAAAGCTAATTTTTGCTCCTGGTTTTTGTTTTAATACTGAGTAAAATTTTAATATGGGACATCCAAGTTTCAATTAGGTTTAAACAGTGAAGAAGGGTTGCCTGTACAGAGCTCCCTGCAAATTAAAGTCTCGGGGGAGAAGGGTAAGGAGCACCAAAAGGCAAGGAGAAAACAACCTTTTACTCCTTTATTTTTTATCTTTTTAAACCTATCAACATTTCCATATGGATTGAGATCTGGAATACCAAGCCTGAGTGTGGATTGAACCATTCCTGCCAAGTTACACACTATGAAAAAGAAACCTTTGTGACAGAAGTGCTTCCAGAACTGCTGCATGGAACAGCATCCTCCAGGCAGGGTCCTGCTTTTCCCAAGCTAAATTCCCAATTTTCAGCTGTTCCCTTCTTGTGCACAGTGATTTCCTGGGTAAGGTTATATCAAGTGATGGTGCTGGTCCATCTGACACCAACTCACTGTGCTCAGGATAAACCAGTGGAATAAAGTAGTTCCACAGGGCAGGTTTAATTTGAATATTGGGGAGGAATTCTTGGTTGTGAGGGTGGGCAGGGCCAGGCACAGGGTGCCCAGATTTGCTGTGGTTGCCCCTGGATCTCTGGAGGTGTCCAAGGCTGGGCTGGACATTGGGACAGGGACAGTGGAGGTGTAGAAATCATTCCATGGCATCAACGGTGTCTCCACACAGAGCCCTCACAACACCACGTGTTTTGCAGAATCTTGTGTCCTGTCATCGTCAGGAATTGTATTTCTAGCCCTGAAGTTTGCTTGGAACATTATTGATCAGGAAATCTTGTTCTGTGACCTGGAACGTGTCTGCCAGCAGCACTCCTTCATTTTACAGCCTCCAAGTGGCAAAGGAAAGTTCCTGTCATGAGCTCGGGGACAGGTCCTCCCTGCCAAGGTACAAATAACACCCAAAGGCAGGCCAGAATGCAGGTGCTTTTCTCACCTTTTTCTTTTCCATATACCTAAAAACTTGTTAAAACAAGAATTGCAAGAACAAATCTTCGGCAAGGAAGGAACTGCAGCAGTGTTTGAAGATGGTAATTGAAATTATGCATTTCTGGTGCACAGAGTTAATTTTTAGCCAAGTTTTCAAATTTCTTCTAATCAAATAATTCATGTTTTGGGTGTCTCTCAATCCAGAATGAGTTGGAAGTACTGGCCTTGCATATCCCAATCCAAAACCTCACCTAAAATCTGTCCTTAGAGAGGCTGCAGATTTATTTTTAAAAGAAAACAAAATCCTTATTTGCAGTCTGGCTAAAACATCAGCAGACAATCATCACATGCCAAGAGTGAGTTGTTCTTAAACACAAATGAGCCCAGGGAGGATGGCAAACCCCAGGAGCATTCCTGCTTCTCAGTGCTCCAGACTAAACAAGGTTTAGGTGAAGGCACCTCCTGCCTCTCCAGCCTCACAGGTTTAAAACAAAAACCAAAGAAAAAGGTTTTGTGTGGCTGGAAATCCTCTACTATCACAGGTCAATGGTTTTGGTGTCTCTGGACATCCAGATCTGTACAGTGCCTCTTCTTTACCTGCAGGGGTTCTTCCCATCCACTCAGAAGAATGAATCACAATTAATTCCTGTTATTAAATGGGTTATAAAGAATTTTTTTCCCACAATTTCACAGAAGGGAATTTTCCAGTAAGCATTTATTTGATGCTCAGTGTAATAAAGTTTTAGGTTCAACTCTGCTAGAAATAATCATCAGTAATACCAGTAAATATTATCATAATTATAATTATAATTATAATTATAATTAATAATAATAATAATAATAATAATAATAATAATAATAATAATAATAATAATAATAATAATAATAATAATAATAATAATATTTCCAGCAAGATTCCACCTCCTTGAAAAAAATGCTTATGCTGGCCCCAGCCCACCTATGGATCATGAATTTATTGGGAATTGGGCACAGGAAAGTTTCACAGACCCTGGTGCATGAGGATGTGCAAGTCATGCTCACCACACCAAGGTTCAAAACAAAGTCATAAGTTTTTCCTTTTTCTTTTCTATTTTCTTCAAATCAGATAATGAAAACATATCCAGATCTGGATTTTGCACTTCACCATTGTCCATCCCAGTCCAACATTCCCAATCTAGGGAGACCAGGCTTCCAGGAGGTGTTTGGGGATTTCAGGACTGGGGAAAAAAAAGAAAAGAAAAGGCAGAAGTGAGATTTAATTGGGAATTGAGAACACAGGAAGCCACTAATGGCAGTGAGACATCACCCAAAGGTGTCTGAGGGTACTCTGCTCACAGGGGAGGGTTGGAGTACGAGCAGCCTTTCATTCTTCATTTGGTGTTTCCTGCATTTTCCACCCAAATTTCCCCTCCAAACTCATTTGTTCATCCCTGCAATGAAGCCTCTGACCTGCTGATTTGTTTATTTTTGTTGTTGATTTGCCCATCTGCTGATGTTGGTTTTGTCATTTGTTTACTTCAAGTTAATGTTTCTTTGATTTTATTGTGGAGCACTATGAGGTCCTAAATGATATGGGCATGTATAAAAATAAATGATGGTTATTTATCATTATCATTATTGCACTTGGCCAGGCCTTTATCTCACTAAAGATACTGCTGTCTTCAGGGACCTCTGAGATTTTGCTTTTAATCTTGGGGGTATTTCTAATTTCTAGGATGTATTCCTAATAATGAGCTGCCCAGGAAAACTGTGATCTTAATTTTCCTGAGCATCTGATGAGACACATTAATGGTGACAGGTAGAAACAACCCAACCCCCTAAATCCCACTTTCCAACACAGCACTGGGCCCTTTTTACCATTTTAATTATTGGTGTAAAAAGCAAAGAGCAAATACTCATGAAATTTGTGAAATTCAAGCTGTCCCCAACTATAATAACAGTGTGGGTGAAAGAGGAGGGAATGCAGTAAGTAAAGTGCTTGCCTGGCACAGGGAAATGGAAGAAGGTTAACCAAGTTAATCTTCCCCTATTTCCTCCCCTCCTCACTCAAGGCCTCCAGGCTGAACCATCATTAGGAACCATATAATTGACTCATCCACAGGATTTCCTTTTTGTGTTCTGAATTATGGCAGATTTTCCACATTCTTCCTTTTTTTTTTTCTTTTTTTTTTCTTTCTTCTTTTTTATTTTCTTTTTCTTCTTTTTTGAAGCCTTTAACCAGGAGGAATCCTTCATCCACAGGTAGAAGATTTGTCCTATTAGTGAAGAACACATCCCCATTTCTAATTCAGGGCGCCACATATTCCCCAGCACCATTAAAATCTGCTGATTAACCAATGGACCAATGGATCTCCGTGTGCTATACAGCTGTCACATCAGATGTTTGCTCTGCCACAATTGGTGTGTAATTTTGCTGGGTTTAAGTGCAGAAGAGGGGAATTTCCTTGTGATGGTACAAATAATTCATCACGGGCTATGGCTGGAGATTGTTATGAGGGAAAGAAATATCTCACAGTTATACTGTAGTTCATCCTACACCTGACAAGAGAGTGTTTGGCACATATAGTGGAAGCTTGATAAAATGTTTTAAAATCAGACACCAGGAAAGAATTGCAAAAGAAATTCTTCTTCAAAAATCATTTGGTGCTGAATTATTTCTTTTTTACTTGAAAGCCCTGTTAATACACAGGAAGCATAGCAGGGCTGCTATTAAACGTGGGCAAAACCCCAGCATAATCCCTCAATTCCTAGCCAGGCACCTTCTCTTTTTCTTTCTGTTTTGCTTTCCAAACCGATTTTCAAACCAGAGAGAAGCGTGTCCTATAGCAAACAGTCTAAAACAAATGTTGCCAGCTCCTCTTCATTATGTGGTACATTGTGGTTTTATGCATGTACGCTGTGTGAACAAGAGGGTTAAAAGTTAAACAGTAGCCTAGGGCTAACACACTTGCAAGCTGAACAGGTACAAAATAGGCTTTTGTTGCTTTCAAACTATTACTGTATGTCTTTAGCAGAAAATAACGGAACGGGCATCTGTGTGCAAAAATGTATTTCCTGATGGTGGCAGGTATTGTGGAATGGGGTTGGTTTAATGGCTGAAATGCCCATATGACCTTTAATCCAGAGCTGTAAATTTGTCAGTGTCTGAGAGTGGCAGGATGTCATTCCTAATGAGGGCAGTTTTTAGGACTTGGTGTGCCAGGAGAAGCGTCGGGGAGGGTGCTGGGAGGGAACCTGGCGTGGGTTTGGGGGGAAATGTTGGTAAATCATTAAAGGGAAATAAAGGAGCAAGCCCGTAACAATTCCCATAAAGTCGCGAAGAGCCGGCGGAACACGGCGAGCTCAGGTTGTTCTGTATTTCATAAAATGATAAATAACTCCTCGTCATGTTTATGTATAATGAATTACAACCCCGCTACGTTTACCTTAGTAACATTTTACAGAGGTTGTATTTTACTCCCAACTACCAATTATGTCATCATCCTGGCATTTACCTGGACGTAATGATACACAGCAAAGCCATTCTTGGAACATAACTCATTGCTTAAAAGTGTTTGTAAAGCCAGACTGCATCCTATATACTCATAATGACTTGGAGATTGCTATTAAATTTTACAGATTAAAGTTTACTAAATCTTAAAAGTCTTGCACTGGTTCCAATATTTCTTATTAATCCTAAAGGAAAAGATATTCCGCTATGGAAATGTCAAAAAACTGTGCAAGCCTATCTAAAAATAAATAGAGATAACCCAGTCAGGGGCAGAGAACTTATCAAACAGAGACACAAGCCAATATAACTACCCCAACTCCAATATTAAGCTGTACATTAATTTTAATGGTTGGTTTGACCCGCCATGGGATGTTCCTTGCACCATCTTTGTTGGTTTTTTTTGTGGAAAACAGGCTGGGAAGGGCACAGAGGCTTCCTGGTGCAGGTTTCATTTCTGCAGGACCCCAAAACCTCAGTCAAAAATATCTACTGTAACATTATCTTACATTTATTCCATTTCATTTCAGTTTGAGAAGGATAGCATATAGATCTTTTTATAAGCTTGTAAGGTCACCAAATTTAAATTAAAGTGACCTCTTTTAAAGCACATTACTAAAAGTACTATGTGGAGGGAAATTTAATATGAATGGTTAAAATGCATGGAATTCAGATTTTACTGTCAAACAGCTCAATTAAACAAATTGAATTTTTAAGCAACAAAAGGGAATTGAATCAAATTAGAATCAGAGTGGGATCTGAAATGTGGACATTTATGAGTGATAGTCACAGGGCCCTCCAGCAGTGAGTTTTCTTTATTTGTTGCCTCAGCAGTTAGAGGGGTTGGCAGGCTGCAACACAAAAGGATAAAAATGTTCACCATTGAAACACAGTTTTTGGCTCCCAATAAATCATCTGTCACTTCATCACAGCCCAGTAGATAATGAGCAATAAAGTTTTCACACTCAGGCAATGAGGAAGCAGACACAAGAAATACAGCTAAAGCTGCTGTGTCTCTTTTCTGTAAACGCAAGGTGCTTTGTGTAATAAATGACCTCTGGATTTCTGGAAAAGAATAATTCCAGCCTCGGTAAAATAAACCATTTGATGCACTAAAAAAAGCCAAATCTAATAACATTACTTAGTTCCTTTAATGAAAGAAATAATCACATTATATATATGAGCTACAGCCATCTATAACAGGAAGAGATTCCAGGGTATTACCTCTGAAGTTGTCTCGCTATTGCCAGCAAAGCACATTGCTGAAAATACAATAAAGCTGCACAATAATTTCGAGTGGGATTGTTTGCAGAGATTCAGGAGACATTTGTGTTTGGGGCCCGAGCCTGGGAGCTTCTCCCAGCCCTTCCTCCCTCGCAGAGATGGATGCCCAGCCCTTCCCCAGGGACTTGCTGCACCACAAAGAACCTCTGAAGGTCTCAAGATGTAGCAGCATCAGGGCAAATTAATTGCAGACAGGTCCTGTCTTGACCCAGAAATACAAAGTGTTAATTTTAACACTATTTTACCTTGCTCTGATGCATTCCCACTGATGTTCTGATGAATATTTTGCATTGTTATGGATGGTCCAACAAAAGAAAATCTGTTGCTCTTTAGCTCAAAATCAGTGCTTGGTTTGTTGTTAAAACTCAGGTTCAGCTTCCTGATGATGTTGAGGATATTCATCACTCCAATTCCATATCAAAGCCATTCCAGCAAGGATATCTGGGATGGCTGCCTACAAAGTCGAGTTCACATGCAAAATGTATCAGTCAAAAAGTGACAATGCAGCCCATAAACCACATAAAACATACATTGATTCACGTTTTAACTTTATATCAGCATTTGAAGGGACTTGAAGCAAAATAAGATCAGATATTCTTGTCATATGCAAATGACAACTTAATATTTGCATAATATGTCAAGGTAGAAAAATGCAAATAAACTTTGGAAAAGTCTGTATTTTTGTCATTCTTTCATAGAGCTAATTAGCAACTTGAAAGGAAATTGAAAGCTTCTCTTTTCTGAACTCCATGTCAGCTAAAAAAGGCACCAAGCTCTGCTCATTTCTAGACCATGTAAGATGAGCAATTAACATTCCCCTTTTATTGAACTGCTTACACTGATCCATAGCCATAAATGTTGTTTATCAGTTCCCCAAGTTGGATATGGACATGCAGCCCCCTTGGAATAGAGGTCACACAAATGTAAAATGCAAAAGGACAAATTCTGCTTTTACAGTGGTGTAAATCCAAGCAAAATTCCCTTGCAATAAATGAAACCTTGGATTTGCCCCAGAGCAGAACCAAAAAAGCAACAAGGATGGGTTTTCCTACTGGAAAATATGTGAAAAAAGGTTTTTAGTGGCTCAAAATCTTAGTTCATTACAGGCTTGAACAGTCTGGGTGAAGGTTTATTCTGTATTTTCCCCTAATATTAAGGATGTATTATTTATACCCACTGTAGCCACGCCACAGAACACACGAGGAGAGTTTGTTTAGCAACAGAGTGAAAAAATATTTGCTACAGGGGCAGTCTGGCAATATTGCTTGTTAAGACATGCTATTTGTAAGCAAATTTATATGAAAAGTATGCAATGTCTAATACTAAACTACTCCAGCCCCAGACTGAAGGGTGATTTTACAAACGTCCTGCAGCACTCAATCATTCCTTCATTTTAATGTCTTTATTTTATGATTTTGTTGATGAAATACTACTTACCCAGTGCTCAAAATTCCTTTTAGGCTGCAGGCACTGGCTAGTTGACACGGCAAGCCATATTTTACAGCTATATATTTCAGCTTTCTCTGTCCAAGTTGGAGGACACAGTAGCCAAGATGGTTTTTCATAGTAGAAATATATTTTCATATTTATTTATTGATTTGACTAATGTATCTATTTTTCAATTCACATGCTTATGTTTCAATCCATTAAAGTGATTCATGGTCAAATAATATGTTATTGCAAGTACAAAGAGGAGATAAAACCACTGTACACTGGCTATAACACAAGAATAAAAATAATAAAAATCCATTGCATGATTAAATATAGTTCTTAATCCCCACCTGATCACGTGTAAACTGATGTTTTTAATTATTTTTCTTTAGAATAAGTGGGGGATTTTTTTTTCTGTAAAATGCTGATTAAATAAGGAATGAATACTCTCACCCAACCTAAGTGCTCAATGTTAAACTCACATAAAGCATCAAATTACTGGCAAAATAAATATTAAAAAAAACCCCAAAAACTCAAAAGGCTTTTAATTAGTTTAAATGAGAGTTAAATGGCAGCTGGTGAAGGAATGTTGAGCCTGTCACCTCCAGGTCAGGGCTGGAGGGAAGTGGGGTGTGGTGGTGGCTGGAATTGTGCTGGTGGTGGCTGCTCAGGGTCACCTGGAATTCCTGGCCTTGCTCCAGAGTTTTGGAGACAGGCAAGGAGGTCCCCAGGAATCAGGAAATCCCACAATGGGTTGGGTTGGAAGGGATCTTAAATCCCATCCAGTGCCACCCCTGCCATGGGCAGGGACACATCCCAGTGCTCCAAACCCTTTCCAACGTGGGCTGGGGCATGCCAGGGGTGGGGCAGCCACAGCTGGGCATCATCCACAACCTAAATATGAAAAGAAAAAGAGAAGAGAGAAAAGAGAAAAGAGAAAAGAGAAAAGAGAAAAGAGAAAAGAGAAAAGAGAAAAGAAAGAGAGAAGAGAGAAGATAAAAGATGAAAAGAAAAAGAAGAAAAGAAAAGAAGAAAAGAAAAGAAAAGAAAAGAAAAGAAAAGAAAAGAAAAGAAAAGAAAAGAAAAGAAAAGAAAAGAAAAGAAAAGAAAAGAAAAGAAAAGAAAAGAAAAGAAAAGAAAAGAAAAGAAAAGAAAAGAAAAGAAAAGAAAAGAAAAGAAAAGAAAAGAAGATTCTTTATTTCCCTTCTCTGCCTTGAAAAAAAAACAAAAGCAAAGCACATCAAATGAGTTTTAGGGAATCATTTTGGAGGGAGCATGGAACAAGCTGACGTTATTGGTGATGACAAAAAAGAACAAAATCCCCCAAAACGCTAAATATCCTGCAAGTGGGATGATAATCAGCCTGCAAGAGAGCTGGGACTGCAATGTAAAGGACAGCAAAGCAGCCAGAGGGGAGGAGAGCTCTGAGGCCATCCTGGGGTGACACGGGCATGGGGTGACATCCTCCCACCCTGGTGGCTCCGCAATTCCAGCTCCCCCAGGCAGGCTGAGCTGGCTGCAGGAATATCTGGGAATGGGGCTGGGAGGATGCAGAATTTGGGAGTGCATCCATGGGCAGCCTGGGGAACCTGCCCTGATCCAGACGGGATTCCAGAGGCAGCTCCTTTGTCACCCTGACTCCAGGAGAAGGGAAAGGAACTTTAAAGTCACCTTAGGTCCCCCTGGGAAGCCGGAGCACAGAAGGCTGTCAATGTGTTGAGGTAGAGCAGCTGAGAGGCTCTGGAGAGAGAGAGCTAAATGAATAGAAACTTGTTAAATGATGTGAGTTAATGAGAGCATTTTGGAATTAACCAGCTTCCATGACTTTAAATAAAACCCCAATGTCATTTTAAATTGGATTTTGTACATTTTTGAAACCATTATTTATTTTATTTTTTTTTTTCTCCGTGAGGTGCATTGGTGGGAAGAGGGAAACATTAAAGTTTAACCTCCTCAACCCACTAGTGGTGAAATATTGGTATTTTTCCAGTGGATTCAGAAATAAGGGAACAGTGGCAAGAGCCAAGAAGTTTCCCAGGAGATGGGAAATCACTCAGCCCTGTCCCCACTTCTGTGAGGGTGAGGAGCTGGAGTCTGCAGCCAAGAACTGGAACACAGGTGGTGGGGCCACCATCCTCTGACCCCACATTGTCACTCTGTCACCCCAGCCCTCATTCCAGAGGAGGAATCCCATTCCTTGTGCCCAGTGGATGGACACAGAATGGTTTGGAAGCCTTGCTGTGTGCCCTGTCCCTGTGCCTTGCTGGCAGCTGGCAGTGAGGTGGCTGCTCCTGGCATGGACATACCTGCATTGCTCCCCACCCTCCTTGTCCTGCTTTTATGGCACTCAGGACAGGTGAAGTGGCCACAACTTTGAATTGTTTATTGTTCTTTTTATTGTTATTTAGACCAACTTTTATATTTTTTTAGAGAAAGCATCTCCTAGGCAGGGTTTGGAAGATGAAGGAATACCCTTTGAAGAAAAATCAAGTCAGGAAGAATCCAAATAATTCCCTGGCTTGTAAAACAACTCCATTCCTGTATCACACTTGTGCTGAAAGCCAGAATAATTCTGGATACATTTTGGAAGGCAATTTTCAGCATCAGTTCTATATTTGATTTCTTCAAACCACCTTAGAAGAACGTTCCAGTGGGACAGGCACCAGCCTAGGACTGCCATGGCTGAGGTTCAAGTGTCTTTATTATTTACATGCCCATGGAGAGCATCCTATTTGATACCTTCTGAAATATTCATGAAATTCCACTGCAAAATCTTCAAATTTCTTTTTTTCTTGCTTTATTTGTGTTGTACTTTCTTGCAGGTACAAACTGGGGATGATGGCACTGAAGACCAGTGTGACATTAAAGGCTGTGATGATGTCCCCAAAACAGAGTCTATAAAAATATTTCAGTCAAACAGAATCCCAGACTGGTTTGGGTTGTCAGAGACCTTAAAGACCACCCAGCTCCAACCCCTGCCACGATCAGGGACACTTTCCACTAGACCAGGTTGCTCAGAGCCCCAGATATAATTAAATTTGCTCAGTGTGACCATTAGTTGTCCTTCTATGACACTCCTACGGAATGACTTTGTTAGGAAAGAGAACACCTGTGATGGTGGAGGGCAGGGAAAGTCCCAAAGGCATTCCTAAGTCATAATTAGCTTTGTGATGCATAAACACCCACCAGAAACAGATTCCAGCTCTCTCCCAAAGAAACAGTTCTGGGAAAGGATTCAGCACTTTAAATAAAGGGTCTCCAAATCCTTGGGCCAAATCTTGGGTGTTAATGTTGGGCAGGACAGCCAGAAAATGGGGCTGAAAGCTGCAGCCAGGGCTGGGGAAAGAAGCCCCAAAATGGGAGAAGGAATGGGAAAAAAGGGTGGGAAGTGGGACATGGGAAGTCCCACAGCTGCCCAGTGCTCACCCCAGGCTGCACCAACACAGAGCCACAGTAAACTTAGCACTAAGCCTCAGCTTAAAAATTCACTGAGTTTTTATATGATAATTACTGTTATTATAACTGGCCCATGAAATAAACACCTCTCCCAATTATGCCAAAGGCACGAGGTCCTTCAGAGACAGAAATCTCACAATAAGATTTACTTTCAGCATAACGACGTAGAGGGAGAGAGGTGCAAGATGAATAACAATAATATTATGGTACATATAACGTATGTTTTAATTAGCTAAAGGTAATCAAATGAGGTTTGTCACGATTATATTAAGGTCAGGTCTCCACATGGTTTCATCAACAACATATTAAGACAAGGGAGGTGATGCCAAATTGGGGTTTAAACCTAATCAACATAATTAAACAAAGCAAGAACATGTGTTTAGAGCTACACCTATTTTACTGATCTCTCTATTTTAATTACTCTTGCAGAGTAAATATTAGGACCAAAATAACTCCTAATTAAATTTTTTCCATACAAACACAAAACACAATCTTCTTTTAATTTGCTATTTTTGTCGAATGAATGTACAATATCCAGATCTTTTGTAGGAGAAACCGTTTCAAAAGTGTGCTCAAATTATGCTAAACAGCCTAATACATTCCAAAGTATTGACATACTGGCTTCAAATGTGTGGGAAACGGGAAACTACACTGGCCCAAAAAAGCCATGGGAAACCATAAAAACAAACTAAGCATAATTTAAACTGATTGGATGCTTCCTTGCAAGAAGTTCTTAGTTTCTAAATACAAAATGTGGACATTGAAATGTGGTCAAGTTATGACTTAAATTAGAAAAACATGTTTTCTTAGGTTTCTATCTTGCAATATTTGGCACAACTCAGACACTGGGGAAAGAGTTATGTCAGTAACATTTCCAAAAGTGTCTAAGTGGCTTTGCCTGGAGTAACATTGAAATGGGACCTAGGCACTCAGAAGTCCAGAGGACACGAGTTTGTAAGGGCTTACAAATGTTTAAAGCTGTCTAGGTGTCCAAGAGAACAATATATGGGCATTTCAAAATTAATTTAAGTGCTTTTTAAATTAATGGCCTGGAGGAGATGGCATCCCATCCATGTCTAGCAGAAGATTGGACTTGATGAACTTGGAAGTCTTTCCCAACCTTAATGGTTCTATGATTACACAATTCTACTCTGCATAAAAGACTAGGGATATTTTTTAAAGTACCAGTCTTTGGAATAAACCTGAATCCACTCAGGTGATTTGTTTCACTCCTGATGCTTTGGATGGGGTTTCTCTGAATTTTGTTGCATAAGTAAAAGCAGAACCAAGTCTGTAAAAAGAAGTTGTAGGTGAGGATTCCACACTGGAGGCCTGTGGGTCCTCCTGGAACTTGTGATTAGAGGAAGAACTGCTGTGTCCTGATGTACTTGAAATGTATTTCACAGAGACAGAGAATCCCAGAATGGTTTGGGTTGGAAGGGACCATAAAGCCCATCCTGTCCTGGCAGGGACACCCAATGTCCAACCCCACTGTCCAACCCCAATGTCCAACCCGGCTTTGGGCACTGCCAGGGATCCAGGGCAGCCACAGCAAACCTGGGAATTCCATCCCAGCCAGGAATTCCTTCCCCAATATCCCATCCATCCCTGCCCTCTGGTAGTGAAGCCATTCCCTGTGTCCTGTCCCTCCATCCCTTGTCCCCAGTCCCTCTCCAGCTCTCCTGGAGCCCCTTTAGGCTCTGGAAGGAGCTCTGAGCTGTCCCTGGAGCTTTCTCTTCTCCCAGAGGAGCTCCAGCCCTCAGAACATTTCCTCTGTCTCCTCTGGACTCATCCCAGCAGATCCATGTCCTTCCCGTGCTGGGAGCCCCAGGGCTGGCTGCAGGGCTCCAGGTGCGATCACATGAGGGTGTAATAGAGGGGCAGAATTCCCCCCTGCCCTGCTGCCCATGGGATCAGCCCCACTTCAAGGGGGGTTTCATGCTTCTCACCCACCAGCACCCCCAAATCCTTCTCCCCAGGGCTCCTCCCAATCCATTTAGAAAGACTAAAGCTGGAAACCACATTTTCACTCAAGAAGAAGAGTAACTAAAACACGCACCAGGATGGGCACTTCTCTGTCCCTGGCCTCCAAAGCAGCACAGCAAGAGTTAAAAATGTGGGAGCAGAAAGTTCCCAAAGCCTCACAGAGCTCAGCCCAGGAACGATTCTGTCAGAGCCGCCGCTGGCAAGCGCTGGCATGCAAAGGACCCCAAATGAGTTAAGAACTCTTCCACTCCATCATGAAGAATTGTTCTCCAGAGTAACTACCAGTGGGGAAATGCTTAAAACACTTACCATATGTGGCTAAGAAGGGTCTAATTTGTCCATTTGGAAATTTTGCCTCTTTTGAAAGGATAGTTAATTCCGAGTAATTTATTTCATAGATGAAGCTTTCTTCAGAGTGGTTAATATATCACCCTTGGTTGCCTGAACAATTAGAAATTGTCACCAAAGAAAAATGTCGCAGTTCATGTAAATAACTATTTACCTAAAGGAAATGGGAATCCACAAGAGTCAGCACACTTTAATGAGCCATGACAATAGGGGGAAAAAAAAACCAGCCAATGGTACAGTGATTCTGCTAAAGCTGACATTGCTTATGGTAAAAATTGGCCAAAACAACTATTATTTGTTGGGGTTTTTTTCATGTCAGAAATAATGCAGCTTGAAATTTTCAACAGGCAACATGAGCCCAGACCATTTGTTACTTCTGATGGCCTAATTGTTCTCCTGGCAGAAATAAAAAATTAGGGCACTTATGTCATTTACCTAAATTTCTAATTAATGCAATGGTAATAGAGAAACTGGAGCAGAAGAAAGTGAGGTAAAAAAAAAAGTAAGTTGGGTGAAAAATGTTTCTCTTGGCCTTTCTACAATTTGTCTTTGTTAACTTTCCTATGGTCTTTCCCTCTTTAACAGCAGGTAGAGTGATCTCTGCAGAGATGTTCCAGAGTTTTCCAACTGGACAAAGGCATGCTGGGCATTGAAAAATAAGATTTCTTCCACCTGAGCTATTGAACAGACGTGATAAAAACACCAACTGCAGCACAATGTCCTTTATGTTGCCTCGGAGGAATGTGCCATTAAAATGATGTTAGAAATATTCTTCAAAAGCAGCTAAAAAATCTGCACTTGGGGCTGCAATTCCATCCACCAGTTTTCCATTGCTCCTGTGTCCTGATGTCCAACTCATCCTGCAAAGCAAATCCTGGCTGGTGCATGCCCTCATTAGGATGCAGGATGAAGAGAAATGCATCAAAATGCATAAACACACCTTAGAAATGCCTCTGACATTGTCTGGAAATCACTTTGTCCTGCAGCACTGCAGTGTCCACCATATCCTCGATATTTATTGTTGGAATGACACGGAGGAGGCTCAAGGTGATGCATTTATGCTCGTCTTCAAAGAATTTCACCCACTCTTTTGAAGGGGTGCCACACCTAGATCTTGGCAGCACTAATGCCATTAAAATACTGTTAAAAGGAAATGCACAAAAGCAGAAAATGGGGAAAATTTTAAAAGGAGCCCGAGAGAGGTTTTATCCAACAAGAACTCAAGGAAAGATCAGATGGGGATGGAATACCAATCCCAACCATGCTCAGATCTACCTGTGCTCATACTTCCAGAAGTTAGAGAAGTGAAGTTTACTATTGCTTTACAAGTATATTCAAGTACAGATATAATTAAACTGTGAGTAAAGTGCAAGCAAACCAAGTAAACACTGGCATGTGCTAGTAAATTATTCCAATTCTTCTCTTCATGCCTGAGGTGCTTTCCTTAAGTACTAAATGGAAATAAAGAAAAGGGAAAACAAGAGCAAGGTCAGAAATGCAAACCTCCACTAAATGTGAGCTCAGGGTCACAGGGAAATGCCAAAGTCTGCTGGAGGTTCATCCTGGCAGTGGGTAAAAATGCTTCCCAGTGTCTGACCACATCATAATCTGGGGAGCCACCCCCCAAACATCCCTGGAAGATTTTCCCCTGATTTTTTCTTCATAAAAGCATTTTTTGCTTTAAAACAATGTGAATCCCTTTCTCACGCTTTACCTGAAGTATCCTGGAGCTCCAAGGAGCAGCCTTAGTGCCCTCACTAGAATAAAGCCACAATATTTCAGAAGTTAACAGCAAACACTGATGCAGGGAACATTTATGTTCTGCCACCAACAAGCCCACGACACCCGAGGTCTGATCCTGCAGCAGGGCCCAGGGCAGGCCTGGGAGCATCCTACAGGATGGTGCCCAGGGATTCCCTCTGTCCCAGGCAGGAACAGGAGTTGCCTCCCCATCTCCACTCTCCCACCTGGGCTTTTCCATTCCCTCTGCAATCTGGGAGCCACCTTGGCAGGAGCGAGGTAAAAACACTGGGCTCACAATAGCACTGGGAGCTGGCAGGAGCAGAACTCCAGCAGCACCAGCAAGTCCTGCTAAAATAAACACGTTACAGGCAAAGGTCATGATGCCTGTTAATATAAAGAGTGCGTGGTGTATAATGCATTCAAATGCCGGAGTGAGAGAGGGAGATAATATGATCCATTTGCCAGATTCCTCCTTTTAGTTGTAACACGAAGCCATTCTGGGCTAGAATGACCCAGAGATGATAATGAAGCGGATGATGATGCCATTGCCTGTGATAATGGTGTGACAGGGAGAATACCCTGGAAAACTGCACGAGCTGATAAGTGCAAAGGTATAAACAAACCCAAACAATATGGACTTACAGACATTAGCGCGGAACAAAAGAGAGGAGGAAAAGCAAAGCCAACTGATCAACATTAAAAAAATAAAAGACTTTGCAAGGGTGACTTTTTCAGCGATTTTTGGAATTGCTGCTCCCAAAACCAAGCCCTTCCCAGCTGGAACAACAGCCAAGTGTCTCATCCTGGGGGGAGGGCACCTCTCCGTGCTTGGGAACAGTTTGTAGCAAACAGCCCACGATATGAAAATGTATTTAATGCAATTAATAATTTAAGAAGTGAGAGCATGTGCTCTTGGAGAGTTAAATGCTTGTCAGAGTGATAGATGCACGCTTCAGCACCAATACATTTCGTACGAAGAGCAGAGGGATTTTGCAAACTTGTGTTGACCTTGGGTTGCGGTGGAGAGGAGGCAGATTGCGAAGGCAGGCCCGCGTACGGCGGGACCGCGTCAGCTCGCAATTTACAGCCCTCTCCCCAATTAAAGGACTGTAAAAACATTAAAATTAATGCAGTCTTAACTCCAGAGCAGGCTCTACTTTCTTAATTAGTGCATAATTATTCAGTTTTTGATATCCTGGAAAATTATCACATGGAAATTATTTTAGGCACGGTAACAATAGCAAAAATCTCTCTACCCCCCCAACTCGATTAACATGTGGAAGTAATTAACACTTTATTACAGTGAAAATACTATTACTGCTAATGTTTAATGACTTTTGCCATTGCATCATAAGCAGGAAATTTAGAACACTACAGAGCAACGGTCTGCTATAAATACAGTCCAAAGATTATAAACCAGAGTCAGATGATTCGCACTAACAGCGTTTAAGACAGGGATATGACATACAATACGTTTCCAAAATGTCACAGGCAGGAAATATAATTTTCTTGATAAAGTCCACTCCATACAGCCAAGCAGGCAGCGCAATAACGCTGGATGCGTTCGGTGTAGGCAGCAGCGCTCGAGTCCTTGTAAAAGCCTGTTGTTAATCAAATTGAAACATAAAACCCCAAGCATAAAGTTATTTTCTCATAACAGTTTAATAGAAATTTCCAATCAAACAAAGGCCAAAAAGTGTTATTACAACATGAAGTTCCTTGTATAAACAACTTAAAATGAAGTAGGGGAAAGTTTCATGGGATTTATGGATTTCTTTATTTTCGTTATTTCGAGTAAATGTCTACTGTAGATCTCCTATAAATGTCTCAAGAAATTATGCACCAGCTTTGGATGATTCACGCTAACAGTAATTAAGACGCTGAGTCCACGTAAGTGTCGAAGAGGTCAGCGCTCAGGAAATATCATTCCAGTTCAGCTGGTGTGATGGAGCCAAACGTGCCAGGCACAAAAGGAGACCAAAAGGGATGGAGGCAGCTCTGCCTCGAGCTGGGCTTCTCCACGGCTGTGACAAGGGGACAACAGATGGGCGGAACTGGGGCGATGTCTAGGAAAACGTTCCACTATCAAAATGTAAATAGAGAATTGTGTTTAATATTCAGCACAGCCTTATGGAAATTCCCAAACAAACAACGACGCAAAGCAGAGCAGTGCAAAGGATCTATAAAAAGAAAACCAAAACAAATATAGAAGGAAACAAACGGAGAACAGGGCTGACCCCGACGAACCTGCATAAAGTCACTCTTTGCTTGTTTGTTACTGTTTATGCTGTTGGGCTGAGAATTAATGAAGCTGAGCACTAATCACGATTCAACCCATGGAATTATTTTAAATTTTAATATTCCATGTGCATAGCTCATTGGGCTTTCCCCTTTTAAATATTTTCCTTGATGCTTTAAAACGCGTTCATTGATCTGGACCCGTTTCACTGGCAAGCTAATACAGTTCATAAATTAAGGAACTCTTGTTTTAGAAACATCTTCTTGATCCATGGGCCATGGATATGGAGAGGAAGAATTTGGCACGAGGATGCTGAATATAAATTGCTCTTTTGGAAGGAACTCTTACCAGCCAATGTCTGGAGCCAGCAGGCAAGAAGAATTCACCTGAAGTGGACACAGCTTTTCGCTCTGGGATTAACTTGTTGCAGTTGCAAATGAATCATGAAACCAACTTTGGCAAAGCTGAGCCTGGACCCGCGCTGGAACCGAAATAATGTATGTGAAAAACCTGAACTGGATTACGAGGCCATCTGGAATGCATTGGCTGTCTGCATTAGGAGTAGCAGTTTCCTTGACAGAGGTTGTGAAATATTAGAATTCCTAATGGAAGAAATATGGCAGTGCAAAATGACACAAAAATCACACAACCTCATTCCCTGACACGGAACAGTGAAAATGCGAATCTTTCTCTCAAGGGTGCTCTATCAATCCTTTGCAAACAAGGCACTTCAGCAGGCAGAGGAGGGGCTGGCAGGGCTTAACCCTTCCCCTCCACCAGGCAGGACAAGAACGAGCTTCCCTCTTTGGGGAGGCCAAAAATAGGGAGAATGTAGGGCAATCCTAAATCCACATGGGAAATTCCATCCAAAGTGGGGGCACCTCCAGCACAGGTATCCCACAGAACTGGATACCCAGGGACAGACTCATGCCACTCTCACCCTCCTCTGGGTGATGCTCAGATGCCTCCAAGGCCACTCCCTTGGCAAACCTTATCTGTGGGTGATGCCAAAGGCAGGGAGGAGCCCAACAGCAGCAACTAAACCACTGGAAGATCTGTAATCAACAGCAGAAATCATGGCTATGTGTCCCTCAAAATATCTATTATATAAATAATATATAAATTTATAAAAATATTTAACATCTGTGATTGAAGATTAGCCTACACTTTGGAAGGCCTGACCCACAATAACTGCTGCACTAACATTTCTGCCCCCTTAGTATTTGCATGCAAATTATGAGTATTTTTCTGGTCATAATGATTTCCCAGTAAATATTCTAAGGCTGGGGCCCTCCCAAAATGTGTATTTGCACAGTTGGTGACATCTGCCTAGGAATGGTTCATATTCTTCATGTTTTACTCTTAAAATCATACTTTGTCTCCAGGTCAGCCATCCTATACCACAGTCCTGAATGTCTCCAGGGGTTTGGAAATGCCAAAAATCTTGTGGCACATCTGATAGAATTTAATATGTTATTTACTCATTGTTTAATAACAAAATTTGTTAATTTGCACTGAGGAGTGCAAAAAGCACTGCAGGTTATCAGATTTTCTCAGTCAACTAGGAAATGACACAACAAAACAACAAACAATAAAAATAATCACAGATAATACTCTGAACAAAGTCATTTGGCCACCTGACTCAGTGTCAGTTACTAAAAACCAGTAGTTTATTCTGACCCCAGACAGGGAAAATTGGATAAATCCAAAGCTGCCATTTTCATTTCCAACATTAAACGACCCTCACTACCACAGAGGAAAGGTTAGAGGAGCTTGGATGTCTTGGCTGCACTTCTGCCAGGACTTTACAGCAGTGGCCAGGCCAGCACTGCTCACCCTCCACATGGATTCAACAGAGTCATCTTAGAAAAAAATCCATCTTCAGAAGCACCTCCCTGATCTAGGAACCCCCAGCATTTTTGGTTTCAAGTGCTTTTTGAAATCCCAGCTCTTGTCTCCTTCATTGTCATTTATAAGGAGCACAAAGCTACTGTTTATTGCTACTTCCCTGCAGAAAAGAGAATAACTCCAAGATAGATTTTCTGTTTAGGAAATAGATCTGGGTTGAATTATTCAAAAAGGCTAACAATATCCAGCCCCAGAAAACTCAGGAAAGACACAGAAGACTCCAGAGCTAAGGGGCTTTTATACAGCAGCCAATTGTTATGACTCCTTTTAATTAAATACAAATGAATTAATTGATATGAAGTACTGCTAGGCAATTATTTTGCTGACATTTTGTCTCTTTTGAGACACACTTGTTTACTGCATCTCTCGTCTGCCAAATCTTACCACCATTCTGCACTATTTTAAACATATGTTTAAAGAGTTAAAGCCAAGTTTGTACTGTCAGAAACTTTTACATTAATTTCGTATTTGTGTTAATGGGACGCACATTAGGCCAAATATTATTTACATTTTTTAATCCATCTCCCGTCCCTAGGCCATCATTGTACATGAGATATTGCATCTTAATGAATTTTTCTGGTTAAAGATTTTTTAAATAAATGAATAAATAAATAAGTAATGAAACACTGATTTTTATCTCACTGTACACAAGTTCACTGGTTGTTTTTTTGGGGTTTTTTTGGGTTTTTTTCTGGTTTGCATTGAAATATTTTCATCATTTTCTAAAGATATGCATGAAAGTACAAAAATGATGGCTGGTTTTGGAACAAACCTCCAGCAGCAGCAGCCAGCAGTGAATTAGCCTTTGCATAGGAGGTAAAACTGAAGGGTTATCTGGAAAACCACAACTGGTCCAAACAATTTCACATCCTGTGATTATTTGGGGGAATTGCTGAGCTGGAGTTTCTGTCAGACACATGTGTCACTCATTTTTGAAGTCCCAGCTGTGTCCCCCAGTGGTTCAAACATGCAGGACGAGATCACAGGCAACTCAAGCCCTTTAGACAGAAGCAGGATGTATTTCAGGACAGCATCCACAGGACTTTCCCACTGCTTTTGGTGTGGGATGGGCTCAGCTCTGTGGTCAGCAGCTCCTGGAAGCAGAGAGAACTGCTGGCTGTGAAGTGAGTTGTGGACACCCAGAAGCTGAGCCCCTACCTGTCAGGTCAGCAATAACGTCAGCTGGCAGGTTGTAGATCTGCCCATCTATGTGATACTTCTCTGCTGTGCACATGGAAATAAATAGCAGGCAGGAGAGTAATTAATTTGCCATTGGTGAGCTAAATTAGCCCAGAGGAGCACAGGGAGCCTTCAGAGACAGGCAACCTGAACCTGCCCACACACATTTAAAGAGCAAAGTACTCCAAAATGCCAAGGCAATGTGAGTATTGAGATATCAGTTGTCTTCAAGTCACTATGTATGTGTTGAGCACCAGGCTGAGTGCAGAGCAATTACTTCCATTAATGCAATTCTATTTCCAAAAAAATGGTCCAGGCAGCCAGATGGGGTCTTCTCCCCGAATGTGGTCTTCTACCCCCAGCACCACACCATTAAAATCAGCAGGATATGCTGAAAACCTCCATATATAATACAAAAAATTAGCCTTTACAGCAAAAAAAACCCCACATATTGTTTTGCTCACAGCTACTATAGAATTCCCATCTCTCACCACTAAAAAGTCATAGATTAAATTCCCTAAACTGTGTTATTGCAGGAGATATGAAGGTACCTGGTTTGGACTAAACAGGTTTTTACAGAATGAGTCACTTTTTCAGTCTCAAAGTCTGGAGTTTTACTTTCTGTAAGAAGGAAGTTTTGGGTTTTCATACAACTCTCAGGTTTGGGACTCTGCTATCCCCTGAGTGTGCCTGGTTTCCCTTAGGCAGTGGTTTGGGCTATCAGCAGCTCCTATAACTTTTCCCCCTGATCAAAGCACACGGATGGACAAGCACAAACAGGCTGGGGCACAGTGCCTCTGTTTTCCCTATTTACCCACCAGACATTTCTGCACATTAATCATACTTAGAAGACTTAGCAAAAGGCATCAGTCACTTCACAAACTGCCCCAGATTTATCTGGGGGTAGCAGATGACTGCTGACTATCTGGGCCTGGGACCCAGGGCTGCTGATGAAAGGCAGTGACCAAAGTTACACACAGGGCAAGCGGGACTTGGCACTGCTTTCAGCAGCCCCCGAGAACAAAGATAGAGGATGAGATGGGGAAATGGAAACTACAGATATTCCCCCCCCTCTGCATCCCCCCAGGGACCTCTAACAATGATCAGCCCTTTGGAAACTTCAGGCACTGGTGATTTCTGCCACTGCCTGGAATGAGTTGCTGGAGCATGTCCAGGGAGGGGAAAGGAGCTGGGAAGGGGTTGAAGAATTTCTGAGGGAGCTGGGAAGGGGTTGGAGAGTTCCTGAGGGAGCTGGGAAGGGAATGGAGAATCCCTGAGGGAGCTGGGAAGGAGCTGGAGAATTCCTGAGGGAGCTGGGAAGGAGCTGGAGAATTCCTGAGGGAGCTGGGAAGGGAATGGAGAATTTCTGAGGGAGCTGGGAAGGAGCTGGAGAATCCCTGAGGGAGCTGGGAAGGGACTGGAGAATCCCTGAGGTATCTGGGGTGGCTCAGCCTGGAGAAAAGGAGGCTCAGGGGGGAATTTCTGGCTCTGCACAAGTCCCTGCCAGGAGGGGACACCAGGGGGATTTGGGATCTGCTCCCAGGGATGAGAGGAAACTGCCTCAAGTTGCACCAGGGGTGGTTTAGGATGAAGATTAGGAAAATTCCTTCCTGGAAAGCATTGTCCAGCCCCAACACAGGCTGCCCACAGCAGTCATGGAGTGACCATTCATGAAGAGAATTTTTAAAAAATTAAAATATATGTAGATGTGGTTCTTGGGGATGTGGTTTGCTGGTGGAGTTGTCAGTATTAGGTGAATTGCTGAACTCAGTATCTTAGAGGTATTTTCCAGCCTAAAAGATCCCAAAGTGACTCTATGGGTGAAGGGAAGAACAGGATGTGTGGATAATGCAGACAACAAGGGTAACTGCCCAGAGCTCCACCTCAGTGCTTCAGAAATGGTACCACAACATCTCTTGGGGTGCAAGGCATGGCCCCATGCCCTGCTTTGAAATAAAAAACCTTTCATGTGGCTGCCTTCTCCTGACCTAACTGTGTCCAACACCAAGCCTGACCGGATTACTTCCACCGGCTAAGCCAGCAGAGCAATTTCTTTGGCTCACCAGGAAAGAAAAAAAAAAAAAAAGCTGGTGTTTCTGAAGCTGAAATTTCATCGTGAGTCTCCTGAGATCCCACGCATGAATAATGAAATAATTGTGTGTCCTCACTCGTTGCTCCGGCGTGTTCCCGGCTCTGCTGTTCCATTTTCACGGCGGCAGAATCCGCGGAGCCGATACTGACGGAGCAACCCTGGCCCAGCCCCACTCCTGGCAAGGAAAGCCCTGTAATCAGAACTGACAAGGGGGATGAAGTTTATCTCCCAGCAAGACATCAGGAAGACATTTCAACCATTTCCTTTTTTTTTTTTTTCTTTTTCTTTTAAATTTAGCTCACCCTGTCCTATTTATGTTTCTTAAACCTTCTTGGCAAGAACAAGAGAAGCCCCATTTAACCCAGCCATGGGCAGGGATCACAAATTTCACTGAATGGATTCACAAATTGGCTCCACAGGTTCACAAAATTCTCCTGGGCTGTGGGTCAGCACTGGAATTTTCTTCCCAGCCACCCCCATGTTCCCCAGTGCACGTTGTTGTCACACCCAAGAGCAGGATCGTCCTGTTAATCAATTGTACCTTGGCACTGCAGCTTTATGTGTGTGTTTCAGGCCTTTACAATACAATAAAATTTACAGCTCGTATAATTAAGAATATGCCAGATTAAACAAATTAAAGCTCAGCCTTAAAAGTGAAAGCTCTATCTGATCAAGGCATTAATGCAGGAAAGAAATTTCAAATTCAAATCAACAGTGTCTGAAGGCTCAGAACACAAAAGCTGTCTAGGAGTGGCTGAGAACTACTCCAAGACCTATTTCATAACCTCAAGGTACAATTCATGGCATGGGGCACCAGAAGGTCACAAAGAATAATTGAGTGCAAGGGTTACTTGGAGATTTGTGGGGAAGCCAAGCTGTTCCAGCTAATATTTATTATTTTTTTTTAATTCCATGAAAGTAAAAAATAATAACTTGTCCTGAAATTTGCATTCATGAGAGGCTCTTTGTCTCCCTGGTGTATTCCATGGGCATGAGAGCATGGAGCAGAGGAGAAGGGAAGCCCAAGCACCCCAAGGCAGGCCATGGAAGGAGCCCTAAGGAGGGATTTGGAGTTTCCCCACCCAGGATTCTATCTCTGCTTGGCTCTGCCTGGTATTTGACTCCAGAAGCAATTCCACAACTTCATTTAAGCATTTCCCAGTAGATGCATTTTGGGATGAGGGACAGGGCTCCAGCTGGGGGGGAGCAAAGTGAGACTGGAGTATTCAGCCTGTCTTCCTCTCCCTCATCATCTTCATGGCCTCCTCTGACCTCCTCCAAAGGTCCTTTCTGCTGTTGGGGTCCAGAGCTGGATGCAGTGATCCAGGTGGGATCTCATGAGAACAGAATAGAGAAGAATGCCCTGCTGGTCGGGGTATGTTTGGTTTTTTTGGGTTGCAAGTGCATAATATTGTGGCATTGAATTTCTCATCCTCCAACTACCCAAAGTCTTCTCCTCAGGGCTGCTCTCTGTCCAGCCTCCTCCCAGCCTGAGTTTGGGCTGTGGGAGCTTGGACTTGACCTCCCTGAGGTCCAGCCTGCCCAGGTCCCTCTGGGTGCCCCATCCCTTCCCTCCACACAGCTCAGTGTCTTTGGCACTGGTTGAAGGTGCCTCAATCCCACTGCCCGTGTCACCCACAGAGGGGTCCAACAGCCCTGGCCAGTCCTGACCCCAAGGACACCCCTTGGCTTCCACCTGGCACCACAACCCTCTGAGTGTGACCATCCAGCCAACCCCATATCCACCAAGTGATCCATGAACATAACATTTCTCAAGGTTCACATTCCCATTTTTCCTTTACATCATTTTGCCATTTTTCAGATAATTTTTTTTTAACCTGGCTCAGTTTCTCTGCTCCCACATCAGAAATGGACCTTTCTAAAACATAAAATATTGAGTTTTCAGGCTTTCCCCCCCTCTAAGATTCCTCACAAGATAAGAACATGCATGTCAAACAATATGAACCCAAGTCTTGGAATCCAACACTCAATATTATATTGTGAATCCCATTGCCCATCATATGAGACAGTAACAAAAAGATTCTTGGTTCATAAAACAGGACACCAATGACAAAAATAAAGGGCTGGAAACAGCACAACCCTGGATCTGTGCAGGAGATGTTCCCCCTTCCTATTCACCATCATTCTTTGCACACAAAGTTCAAGGAACAAGAAGTTTTGCACTGCTGCAAAATGACTCTGCTATAGATTTTTGCAATCATCTGAGACACTTATTTTAGAAAAGCTCCAAGGTCAGTAGCAATCTCCATTTTCCCATTTGTTCCCCAAAAGCTGTGCATGATATTGGCTATAGATATATGTATTACTGAGTATCTATAAATATCAAAAATATTTGTTTCTGTTTTGAAATCATGTTTCATATGCAGTTTGTGCTCGATTTCAATAAGCATCTAATTAAGATAGATTTTTTTTCATCCAGTGCTCTTGCAAATTCTATTTATTTAGCTGCCTCATACTGCAGGCTATCAAAACTGCAAGTTCAGCAGAAAGAAATTTTCAGGCAAAAGGGGTGGAAGGGGGATCAAGACAAATGATAAATTTGGGTTCAAATAAAGCAAGAATTCTGGTGGTGTTTAAAGATACACATTGCATCTTTAGGTGCAGGTGTTTGGCACTTTGGGGATATGGTGATGGTGAACACAGATGCTGGTTGAAGGTCGGGCTTGATGATCTTGGAGAATAATTTTTTTTTTTTTTTATGATTCTGTGATCACATTCCCACCTTTCATCTGTCATTCCATCAGCCTGTTGTCAAATTACTTCTGGGTATCCCACCAAAGGGTTTCAAAACAAAACCATTCCTTATTTTTATCCTTATTCACTCATTTAGATACTCCATGAACTTTTCCCTCACTCTCCACTGGAAGGTGTGGGAGAGAAACAGCAAAACCAAAAATGCGAGTCCCTAATAAGCTTGGCTAAAAAAACCTCAAGACCTGAATCTTGGATTTATAATGTTCTGGAATTGGCTTTTCTGTTTTAGTTTGGGAGTAGTTAAGGAGACTTTGAAAAACTGAATATTTGCATATGGCAAGTATGAGTCAGAAAAAGAAAAAAAAAAATTGATATTCAGCACATTGTTGTCCTTATGCACAAAAGTAGAAATTTCACTAAATGTGGTTTAAATTTTCAGAACTTCCAAACCCTCTGAACTAAATAATATTTTTGCTGTTTTATAACACCCAGTCTATTTTTCCCATCATTTAAACATAGAAAGAAAACATCTTGCTTCCTTATTTAGCAGACTTGGAAAACCATTATCAACCATCAAAAATATGTAATAGATGTATTTATTCCCCTGACAAATTTATGCCAGAAAACTGATAGACTTATTATAGCACCTCTTCCCACAACAACAAAAAAAAATAATCCATAGTTTCCTGTGATTCACTCTCAGTCTTACAATTTGGGAAGCAAAATCTTTATCCAACAGCACAGCCCTTGGAGCCAATATCTGAGAAAAAAAAAATCTTTTCTCTGCTAAGTTCCCATATTGAAAATATCATAAAGGTATTATCATCCCCTATGACTATCTGAAACTCCAAAAAAGTAACTGTATTAAATGGATTTTTTAAATCCCCGTATGTTCCAGTAATCAGTAAAGCAGATTTAAATCTTTTTTTCTATCACTATTAGGAGAGAAGAGCCATACAGCCCATATTTTAAGGATGTAATTTATTACAAAAGTTTCACTGAGGTTTTGTTTTTGGGTCGTTTTTTTTCCATCTCTGCTGATCAGGATTTGCAATAATACACTTATTGCAGCTGATGTTGGGAATCCATCCTTTGTAATACTTCTTGACATAATTGCAGCTTTTGACACACTCAATCGTGGGATCCTTCTAAACCATCTTGAAAAATATGTTGGTCTTTCAGGTTCGGTTATTCAGCACTTCAAATCTTATTATAACCATCGACTACAGTTTGTTAATATAATTTCTCCCCATTCCTCCTCTTCCATTGTCATCTGGAGTCATCTGTTACAATGTCATCTGCAGTCCCACGGGGAGCGGCTCCTGGTTCCATGAGCTGCTTTATCTACCTGCTGCTTTAGGAGCCACAAACTCCAACTGCAGGGACGTGGGCTGGTTTATTAGTTAATAATAATAATAATAATAATAATAATAATAATAATAATAATAATAATAATAATAATAATAATAATATGTTTTTTAAGCATTTTGAAATTTTACTCCAGACAGAGAGAGGTAAAACAAGTTTTTGTTTACACAGCTTTTCCACAGCCAGGTGATTCATATTATTGTGCTTTTCAATTCCACAATTGCTTTATTTATTTATAAATTTCCACGTATTTGAGCATGTAAAAATGCCCAACAATACCATAAAACCTCAACTAGAAGCTGTAAAAAAGGCATGAAGGAGAGAAAAGGAGCAAAGCAAAAGGAAAATTCAGTTCAGAGCTGCATCCAAATTCCAGGAGCCAGATTTCTATTTATGACACCTCTGTACGATGGCACCAGAATCAACTTTAATGGATAATATTACCACACATCCCCATAAAAACCAACCAGGAGCTGCTTTTCCAGACACACCAGGGACCTGCAGCTCCCACAGAGTTTGGTGAGCTACACCAAACACCTGGAGCTTCAAAAACCCAGCCTAGCTCTTGTTAACAAGGACACTTCTCCTTCCTCCTGCTTTGCAGTAAAAGATTAGCTGGAAAAAGAAATATCCTAGGGAGTAAGAAAGAGAAGTGTCTGTCTCTTTTCCACCTGCAAATGGGCAATTTCTGATTTTCAGGGAGGGATATTGTTGGAATGTTGTACAGAGTTCTTTTCTGTTCTGGATTTATCTGATGTTCTCAAATTGCCCTGGTTAAGTGACTCTCCCTGTCTGGAGGAAACAGCTGGCTGGGAATGTCAACATCAAATGTCTTCTTCTTAAATAAATCTTTTTCTACTTCCAAATCTCTGGAAGTATAACAAAATATAACAAACCAAACCAAACCAAACCAAAACAAAACAAAATAAAACAAACCAAACCAAAATAAACCAAACCAAACCAAACCAAACCAAACCAAACCAACCAAAACCAAACAAAACTAAACCAAACCAAACCAAACCAAGCCAAACCAAACCAAGCCAAACCAGACAAAACTAAACCAAACCAATCCAAACCAAAATAAACCAAATCAAACCAAACCAAACCAGAACAAAATAAACCAAATCAAACCAAGCCAAAACGAAGATAAAGAAACCAAAACAAACTAAAGGATTTTTGGCCATTTCTTAGGACAGTTGCTGCCCATTTCTTCTCTTTTCCACCACCTTTTTGAGACATGTTTGACTATATATGTCCTTTTAACCCCCTCAAAACAATAACCTCAGTTACTTAATTCATTCACTGCCCTGTTTGCCCAGATTTGCTGTGGCTGCCCCTGGATCCCTGGCAGTGCCCAAGGCCAGGCTGGACACTGGGGTTGGACACTGGGGACAGTGGGAGGTGTCCCTGCCATGGCAGGGTGGCACTGGGTGGGATTTGAGGTCCCTTCCAACCCAAACCATCCCATGACCCATCCTCACTCCATGGAACAGATGCTTCTTAGAACCCTGACAATTTTTTTAAAACCAGTTTTGCTGAAATTAGTCTTCTGTCAGCTTTATTTTGTTCTTACAAATATTTCCATTTTTCACAGTTTAATGATTCCATTTCATTCCTGCTCTCCTCTGCTGTGTACAAATTCAGTGGCACTCCTGGGAAGAAAGGTATAAAAAGAAAAAAAACTTCTGGATTTGGTTTTTCATATGAATGTTTATAAATCAAGCAGTTTCAAAGCAATATCTAAATAAAAAAGAGATAGAGACTCATAGAATGAGTTGGAAGGGGCATAAAAGCTCATCCAGTGCCACCCCTGCCATGGGCAGGGACACTTCCCACTGTCTGAGGTTGCTCCAAGCCCCAGTGTCCAACCTGGCCTTGAAAATAAACATTGGAGCAGAAGAGAAGGGAAAGGAAGAAAAAACCGGAAATATTTTCAAGTTATTTCCTTTAGTATCACCAAATTCTCTCTTTATTTCAAACTCCCCAGTTATCATCAGGATTTGAAGGCTTCTTGACAGAGCAAGACCTTTAATTATAGGCAAGATTTTTGCATTCCATGTGGATAAAATACTGATATGTGCAATTATTTTGTTTGACCATATTGTAGTAAGGAAGGTTTAAAAATCCACAAAGCCACACACAACCTTCTCCAAACTTCATTTTAATTTTTTCCTGTTGATGGTGGTTGTTCTGTCACAAGACAACCCTAGAGCAAATTTAAAAATTAATGGATCAGGCATGAGAATAATTATTGTGGAAAAGGCCTGAACTGTGCCTTTTCCAAACAGACCAAAAAAGATTGATGCAGAAATGACCCAAGTGGGCCCTACGAGCTTATTCAATAAGGGTCCACTCAAATTCCATCTGTGAACATTTGGTCGGCCCTTTTATGGCGATGAGGCCATTCCTCCAAGTCCATATTAATTTTTGTGCACATCTGTACACTCACCTAATCCCTACCCACAGGCCACTCCAATTACAATTAAAAGAACAAGTTGAAAATTGGGCAAATTTTAATCACAATGAGTTCTGTCAGGTTATTTAAAAAAATAAAATCTATGGGAGTTGTTAATTTATTTTTTTTTTAAATTTCCACTTGATTTCAAGAAAAAACTGGTCAGAATGGTGAACCTCCAGTGTTGTCCTCACGGTTCTGATTTTTAGTTGGATGCAGAACAATAGGGAGAAGCATCACTGAGCTTCTGGAGCTGACTGAGTCCAGCACTCCAGTGCTGAAAGTATTCCATTGCACAAATCTGGAGTTTACCCTGAGATCAACAAGTAAATTACTGTTTTCAGGCTCTCATTCCGATCCCTGAATGCATACAATCAGCATCATTATTTTAAGCAAACAATTGCAAGGGCTTTAAATAAAAAATGTCGTGTGCACAGCATTTACATTTTAAGCACAGCATATTAATAGGGAGGGAGAAGAGAAAGATGACAACGAGAAATGTCAGCTGGTTTAATCATACTTAATATGAAAAGACTGCTATAACTTTAAGAATGCAGCTTAGCTGACTTTGGAGCTTAGGTTTTTATTTTTCTGCTTTATAGCATGCTTCAAAACTACTTGGACAAATACAAAACAAGAATTACAGTGCACCATAAGTTATTTTAATATCCTGTAGTGGTGTATGCTTCCAATGAAATCCCAAGACTATTATTAAGGTTCTGTGTTTGTGTGAAAATGTCAAGTTGTTTCGAGTGACTACATACTCTAAATTATATATAACTGTTACTTTATAGCTAATAGGCACTAAAATTACTTTAAAACAGAAATGTAAAGTTATATTTTCATCCTTTTTGACAGATAATAAAGCTTATTTATGAGATACATTTTCTCAAGTATTAAAATATATAATGTTTACAAAAACATTAAAAATACCAATACTTGATATTTAAGCAAGAAACAGAGGCATCATGGAGATATTTTCCTGGATGAATCCAGCATGAAGCCAAAGAGATGATAACGCAATAATTTCACTCGTGAAAGCCATTTGTTAAACCAGTAAAAAATAAAAAAGGCAGTGTCTCAAAATGAGATTTAGATGCTTTTCCTCTCCCTTTCCATCATTAAAGCACAGGTATGAAATCCTCGTGTGCATCCTCTGATGCCACACGACACCTCCCACCCTTTATTTCAAACCACAGCCACCGAGCCACCTTGTTTAATTGCTTTGCTGTCATGGCCCTGCCTGAGGAGGCTGAGAGAAAAAAAAAAAGTTACTCCTTTTTTACAAGCGCCATGGAAAGGGACCCGAGCAGCAGAGTGATTTCTCCCCCTGCAAACTCCAGTTAGGATGGAGAATTTATGGAAGGCAAGATTGCTGCCGGCGCGATGTACATTTAAGTGCACACACCACTGCTAACCCGCCAATTACTCAAGGGCTCAAATAAAAAGGCTTCATATGCAAATTATCCTTGTTTATTCCTCCCGAGTACTTAGTAAATAAAAACATGTAAACGTCGGGATCTGTCTTGTCTTGGGAGAGGTGTGAGGGACGTCGGGCGCTGCTCATCCCGGGATGCTCCCAAAAGGTTGGGAGCTAATTGCCAGCCCTCTGCTGTGATTAGGATTGCCTCTTCTGCTGAGGGGCTGCACCTAAATTTATGCTCCGTAGTTCTGCTGCTCTGCTCTACGGTATTATGCCAAAGCATGAACAAAAGGAAATTACCCTGAAGCAATGGAGTGCCACAACGCATTGTTGCTATTAATCTTTTAGTAATGGCAATGCTAATTTGACATGATGCATAGTAATTTATTAATAGAAATATTTGAAGCCCTAAACTTGAAATATTCTGCGAGGAGAAGGAGAGCTCTGGAAGAGGGTTGGGGGATGCAAAGAATTTCACCTCCAGAGCGCTGCCTGGGCTTTGAGCCCCATCAGCACCAGTTGAAGATGTGAAGATGTGTTTTGACTCAGCAGCCAATGATTGTGAAACCCAAATGGATCCTGGAGCCTCGTGCTGGGTGTCAACCTTGGCCAAGCCCCTCAACGCCAGAGCCAGGAGAGGATGGAGGGATAACACCTTGGCAAGAGGCGCTGGTTGCCAGGCGCTGGTCGGCAGGGGATGCTCCTGCATCAACCAGCTGGTTGTTTTCTGGCAGAGGGGGGCAGCTGGGGAGCAGAGACCCCCCAGACCCCCGCGCCGAGCCCGCTGCCCAGCCTTGGTCTCGGCAGGTGGGCACAGCAGGCTGCTCGCGGGCATCGGCGCTCCGACAAACTGCTCGGCCGCGGTTATAAAAGGGATAATCCGTGTTCACACCGCACGGGCTTTGTTCCTGCTCCCGAGCCATCATTAACTATTAATCGGGGGTGGGTTTCTTCAAAGGTCTGCTCCATTTGTTGTTTGCTCGTGGAAAACGGGAGCGCGTTTAGGATGCGGCGGAGCGCTGGGAAGGCAGAGATGTTTGTAAACATGGTGATGATCGTGTAAAAAAGTAAATGTGATTAAAAATAAAAATAAACCCCAAGCAATAAAGGGAAAAGGAAGGTGTGGGGTGTTTTTTTTTTTTTTTTAATATATTATCCAGCCAGAAACTGTGGAAGAACTCCACGATTTGTTAGGAGAGCAGCACTGGAAAAACTGGGGAAGCCTTAAATTCCACCTGTCTGATTAATGTCAAGGTTACATTCGATCTACATTGGTAGCACACGTGAATTTCATGTCCCCAGACCTTCACAGGAGTCGATGGAACAAGAGCCATTATTTATTGGCAGTAATGGCCACCAGCCAGGCTAGAACCTGGGACAATACATTAATAGCAGCGTGATGTCTTGGGAAAAGGAGGCCATTAATGCAGGTCACCTGCACTGCAGAGTGGAGACTGGATCAGGAGGAAGCCATCAAAAACTTCTCAAACTGGAAAAAAAGCAGAATTCAAACCTTGCTGCATCAATTAAAGAGGAAATTCTTGTTGGTCTTCTGTGGCCTGCCACTCCCAGCATCCTCCCAGGGTCATATCACTTTGCCCATGCTTGCATTCAGTTTTTTCAAGTTTTTTTTTCAGGTCTCATACAAAATGATAATCCTTGGTTTGGCTTGTTTGGGAATGAGAGATGTTTTAGTACATTTTAAAGTAAGATCTTCTGGCAATGTATGGCTTTTTTCTTGTGCACACAATTCTTTCACTGTAAATAACATTATCAAAGTGCTTTACTTCAGAATATTAATCATATATCTCCAAAACCAAGGCCAGGACCTTACCCAGCAGATCCAAAGCAACTGCTGGAAATTCATTTACATGTAGAAACCGTAACTCCTGACACCATCAGGAGTGGAGCATCACCCACACCCCAAACAGGGCTGCTCTGTGCATTAGCATCACACGTGGCACTGCATATTCCCACAGCTAAAGCCAGTGAAAAATTCCCATTTATGTTCTGTCAGATTCTCCACACCCAAGGGGTGGGAGATGCTTCTGTACTCTAAGCAGGACCACGTTAGCACCACCCTGTTGGGCGATTTATTTGTTTTTTAAGAAGTGTGAAGTGCCTGTGGATCCTTTTTAACTTCAGGCACTGGAAGACTTCATTTATAACCTGATATCTTATTACTTGACTTTCCTAAACTCTCTTTTCCTTTTGTTGTTTCAATTTATCTTATATCACCACTCAAGCTCGACAATGATAAAAAATAAAGGTGTTTTCTTTTGTCATGTAGAAAATGTGATTCATTTGTTGTCTTTAACAGGCCTTCAGACCACCAGACATATGTTCAATGTTTGGCAGCAATAAAAAAAGCCCCAACAACAGCAGCTAAACAAATATATATATTTGTAAGGATTATAAATCAGCACAAGTTATTCAGGCACTACTTTATATAAGACATTAGTGGGAGTATATTTGAAATATTGTGTGCAATTCTGGTCACTATATTACAGGCAGGACATTGCGGAGATTGAAAAGGTGCAGTGGAGGGCAACCAAAATGATTCAGGATTTGGGAGCTATGAATGATGAAGACAAATTAGCTGGATCCAGGCTGTGCTGCTTCAGGATTTGGTTCTGGGGGGTGGTGGGGGTCCTGCTTGGGCACCCCTCTGAGGATGCTTCCCCCAGGACAGCGGGAGAACGGGAGCTCCTCGCTCGGCCGCGGCTCAACGAGGAATAAGTGGACTCGCAGCTACAAGTTGTGGGGGTAGTAAATAATTCAGAGGCATGAAAAAACTGACAGGGAGGAAATTATCCATCCATTCATGTACTGAATTTAAGATTAGAGGAGCTAAAAAACGCTGCACATAAAGTAGTGCTAAAAGCAAAATATTGCCTTTCAGTAAGGAAAGAGTATTTTTTTCTAACTTTTTCCCTAAGATGCGGAAAATGAAAGGCTCCTTTTTGCACCTGCAAAAAAAAATTACTTCTGCTGTGGAAAAAAAAAAAAAAAGAGAAAGCTGTATACAAGAGTGGAGGGGGATGTGAAGGTGAAAGGGTAAATTCTGTTCATTGCAAGACATGCTGCTGACCTGGAGGTTGTCGGTACAACCGCGCCACAGGGACACCCAGCCAGGGCTGCACGGATGACCCAGCAAAGAAAACTTCTCCTGGAGACAAAAACAGTCAGATGCAATGCCTTGTTCTCAGCTAACTGAAGGAAAGGCAGTAAATCCCAGGATTAGATGCACTCCATATATCTTTTCCCTTCCTTTTGTTTTGGAGCTTGGATAGATGTCCAAGCAGCAAGGAGAGCTCAGTCCAACCCAGAGAGGGAAGAAAGGGGAAGTGCTAACACAAAAATATCTGTGGCTTTTGTTATTTACAAGAGAAAAATGTCCTTCACTTCATTTTAAGTACAGTTTATTCACACCACCTGCTCAGGCCTAAGGGCCTGAGGAAGGAACAGTTTAATGGAACATGACAGGTGGTTGGGATTCTTCTAAAATATCTTTATTCTGTTTTTATTTAAAGGGGAAAAAAAGCATGGAAAATAGGCATTAGTGTTTGTTTGTAGAATCCCAGAATCCCAGAATGGTTTGGAATTGAAGGGACCTTAAAAATCAGCCATGGCAGGGACACCTCCCACTGTCCCCAGTGTCCAACCCCAATGTCCAGCCTGGCCTTGGGCACTGCCAGGGATCCAGGGGCAGCCACAGCAAATCTGGGAATTCCATCCCAGCCAGGAATTCCTTCCCCAAAATCCTATCCAGCCCTGTCTTTTGCCAGATTAAAGCCATTCCCTGTGTCCTGTCCCTCCATCCCCAGTCCCTCTCCAGCTCTCCTGGAGTCTCTATTGACACTGGAAGGGCTCTGAGCTCTCCCTGGAGTTTCTCCTGTCCAGGTGAGCACCCCCAGCTCTCCCAGGCTGTTTCCAGATGGGCTCCAGCCCTTGGAGCATCTCCTCTGCCTCCTCTGGACTCATTCCAGCATCTCCACTGGGAGCAGCACAAGGAACAGGAGGGGACAGTGCCCTCCCCTGATGTGCTGTGCTGTCCCTCCAGCACACATGGGGGCGGGTGAAGCCCCTCCTGAGGACCAGGAGCTGTGGCTGTGAAGCTGCTCCTGCCTGTGGAGGGTCTCATCCCACCCTCCTGGCTGGGCAGCCTGCAGCAGATCCCCTCTGTAATGTCACCAACCCTCAGCCTGCAAAAGCACTCAAGGCTCTCATTAATTAAGCACATTTCTATGCAGTTTCTGACACCTGACAGAGTACAAAGTGTTCCAATCTACCCAACACGGGGCAATCTCAGCTTCCTCCTCGTGGAGTCAGATACCACTAAGGCTAAATCAATCCTGTGACTGACGTGAGGCAGAGGCTTAAGACATTTAAGTGTAATATCTGACTTGCGAGGGGATAAATATTCCACGTCTCGCTCCTGTGCACTACTCAAAATGCAGAAAAGAGAGCTCTGTGTGCTGGGAAATGGGAGGCAGGAGCCTGAGAAAAGAAAATGACTTTAAGGAGACGAGAGTGTGACCTCGGCGCTGGCCAGTTCAGGTAATTTTCACCCTCCAGCAGGACTGTGCCATGTCAGAGGCCAAATTACAACCCATCTGGTCAGTGAGACTTGAAGCTCAGGAGATTTTGTGAAGAACAGAAAGCTCCAAGAGCTCTATATATCTGTCAAGGGCTAAATTACGTTATGGATGAGAATGGACTTCAGTTTGGGACAGTTCAGAGACCTTTAAGTGAAATTTTCCTACCTAGGCAACACCTGCTCAGCTCCAATCCTTTGGAGAAAACTACAGTTACAATTTTGAAGGCAAGCAAATCCCATTTTTAAATACCACTTTATTTCCTACCCACCTTTTTTTTTGTTTTCCATGCAAGACAAGTTAAATCTATCATCACAGTCACTTTAAAACTTTGTATGTAAGACATCATTTATTTTCTTTATGAGGAATTTTTCAGGAAGACAGATAAGGAATATTCATACCAATATTAGCAGGAGCCAATACCTTAAAACACAGCCAGAAAACTGCATGGCTCGTCCCAGACACTCCTGAAGTATTTAATAGACCCCAGGGACAGATGATCCTACTAGGATAAAAATGTTTCCTTCTCAAAACCTGAACCATTCCTAGCAAGAAGCTGCATGGGACTTTTTTTCCTCCAAGATCTTTCATCCAGTGGCTCATGTGCCTCTATACCTGCAAGAAACACAAGGAAAAAGTCCATGATAGAGCAAATGACCACTCCAGGGACTTTCAAGCCTAGCTGGAAGTCCATTTAGGAGAAACAAAATGTTCCTACATCAGCTATCCCAGGCTTTGCCAGTTGTACAACTTCCCAGCTTCCACCAGGAAGCTCATTTGACTTTGATTTCCCTCTTCCAGACTAGAATTCCATAGGCAGAATTACTATGTATGCCATGGGTGAGACCCTGGAATAGCTTAAACAAACCCAGCACAATGTAAAAGCAAATCAGTAATCTCATGTGATATTTAAAAGCTAAACTATATTTAGGTAATGCTATTTAACTCATGTAATATGACAAATATATTTGAGGAGTATATTTATACTGTAATCCATTGATTTCCACAACAGGGATGAATTAGCCTTGCCTCTCTTAAGCAAATAAAATAAACATTGTACTCAATCTTTAACTTTCAAGCTAAGCATGTTCCAGCTCCAACATTCCTGTTGCCTGCACAGCCAAATAGATTTATTCTCTGATGTCATTTTTCTCATGTCATTTTGGAATTTGATTGCAGCATATTTAAAATGTTGGTTGCAATCATAACAAAGTGCAGCATTTAAAATGCATTCAACACACACATTGTCCTTGTGGGGAACGGTTATTTGTCTCTGTCCTCTGAGGAGGAACATGGTATGATGAGCAAAACCTGGTGTAATAAAGAAGAATGATGTGGAAAACCCCACAGAAAGAATGGCTCTTTATTTCTTAAATTAAATATGTTTGGGGGTGTTAAATATCTTATCGGATACAGTTGGAACAAAACTGTTAGACAAATAAAGTCGTGCTTGCTATTCCATCCAACATACTGAACAAATACAGGAAAACCTTCCCATATGAATAATTGATAAAGGATTAAAACTGTTAAAAGCATATATTTTCCATGCACCAAGGGTACTTGTCTAATAGGTTTCCACTGTGATAAGCAAAGTACATCTCCTGCTTCATAATTTCAAGATAGTTTTCGATATTAAGTGAAGATTTTTTTTTTTTTTTCTGTTCTTTGCAACATGAGTCATCCAGGTTCACTCTGCTCAGAGTAAAAGCAGAGGCAGAAATAAGCCATGGCTTTGGGAAGGGAGGCAAAGGCAGAAAGGGAAAACATCCATTGAGGAGCAGACACTGAGGGAGCTCTGGGACACTGCACATCATCCAGCACAGCCCTCAGTCCTGGCTACTTGAATATTGCTCTTTGAGAAAGCCAAAAAGTTGTGCATTTTGTCCTGAAACACTCATAAATTTAATCCAATTTAATAGAAAGAAAATAAGTTGGTGAAGAAAGCACAGAGAACCACAGAATAGCTGAGGCTGGAAAAGTCCCTCTAACACCATCAGGTCCAAACATTCCCCAGCAATCCAAGGCCACTCCTCACCCCTATCCCAAAATCTCACATCTGTAAAGCTTTTAAACCCCTCCAGGCATGGGGACTCCACTATTCCCCTGGGCAATCTGTGCCTTTCCATGAAGGAATCTTCCAAATATCCAGCTTAAACCTCCTGTGGTGCTGAAGTCAGAGCACAGCAGCTGCTCTTCCACAGCAGAACATGCCTTGCTGCAGCTCCACTTCCTTATTGAAATCATACATAGGAAATACTCCCCTGGCCCCACACTCCACTGGATTTTATTCCACTACATCCAAAATTACTATCTTTGTAGTAAAGCTTGGTTTTATTCTTGTGATACCAAAACAGAAGTGGTTGTGCTGGTCTCATAAGGCAAAAATAGATATTTTCCCATAACCAGGCTTGGATACTGCTTTAAAACAGAAAAGCAGAAAATCCTGCAGTGCCTGCTATGATTAACAAGATACTGCTCTGAATTTTGGTTTCACAGTCAACAGTAAAGGAGGTCACAACGATGCTGTTGTCTTATTTAGTGGGACCCACTAAATAAGGGTGGGAGCCCGTGAGTGTTGAGTTTGGGTGATTTGACAATGAGAGGAGAACCAAAAGTCACAACTGGACCCCAGGGATTTCACTGGGCAGCCCTTCAGCTCTCCCAGTGCTCAAACAGCTCCTGGGGTCACCATTCCTGTGGCCATGGCTTTGTCTACAACCACTTTACTATTCAAATAAACCTGGAGCACCCAGGCAAAGCCAGCACAGATGATAACAGCAGATTTGCTTCAAGAGCCCATAGAAACCATTTATTTTTCCCCCAGACTGCCATCAATCCCATAAAAGAAGAATTCAGATGAACTGGGAATGTGCAGGGCATTTTGAAAAGCAAATTAACAAAAATGCTTGGTGATTTTTCATCCAGCTTATGTTGCTTAGGAAAACTTTCAAACTCATAGAGAAAATCACTTGTGAGCTATTAAAATCAGCATTTTAATGGCCCCTCCCTATTAAAAGGGGACAGTGAAAATTTCTGTGGACTTTTGGACTAGAGAAACCTTGAGGGGAGGTGTAGCCCAAGGACACTGGCCTCCCACATTCCAGACTGGGAAGCAGCAGCAAGTGAATCCCAACAGATTTTCACTGACAAACCTCACGTGGGAAAGCCCAGCTTAAAGGGCAGAGCTCAGGACACAGGAAACTGAGGCTGGACTTGATGATCTTGATCTTGGAGATCGATTCCAACCTTAATGATTCTCTAAGGAATCTGCAAAGAATTTGCTGATTTCCTCCAAGTCCCTTCTCACCCCCACCAAGGGAAGCTCCACAGGCTCACACAGAGGAGTTCCAACACCCCACATCTGCTGGGAGCACCTCAAGACTTAGGGAATAAATAAAATGTGCAGTGCTTCTTTAAAAATCCTAACTTGCCTTCCAACACACACACACACACAAAAAAAAAAAAAAAAAAGTAACACAGGAGCCTTCAACTCTGAATCTGTTTGTCATCCCACACTCCGAAAAGAGCTAATTTTTTTAGCATCCTTTGCTTTCAAAGCAAGCAACTAAATGCAGAAAAGTGGGGGCTCCCCAAGGGACTGCCTCCTCCCTGTGATGCACATCGCCTGCAGCTAACATGCAAGTAGGACAGACACAGAACTTGAAAATCCTCCACCCGACAGAGGACTCCATGAAAGACAAAGAGAAGTGGTTGTTTGGCATGCAAAAACCGGCTCCTGCCGGGGGGGCTCCCCTGCACCTCCTCGTTAGGGGCAGCAGCAAAAAATTTGTAAATAGGGAGTGGAAGAGGGTAAGAGCATGGATGGATCAAGAACTGGATGACCTCAAGCACTGGAGATTTCAAATGCCAAGGAGGAGCGAGGCACTGGATGGGGGGTTTCTGCTGGCCACTCACCCGAATTTATCACATTTATTGGGGCAGAGTTTGTCTGTCCAGCACCAGAGCCCATCCCCTCCCAGCCTGACATTACATAACCACTTACCACGAGGAAGGCTTTTTAAAAGGCAGGGGGGAAGAGGGAAAGGGAGTAAAAGAAAGAAAATAAAAAGCCCTGGTACAAAATATATGCAGAATTTGTTTTCCAATGAAGGTCTAATAGGGCTACCTCTTAAGTCTGGATATGTAAAAAATTGCCCTTTTCACAGCTGATAAAATACAAATTAATCCTTAGAGGATTTAATATGTGCCTATTTATTACTTTCAAGTATGAAAGTACTGCTGCAATTAATATAGCCAGCACTCCTGTATGCACTGCTCTGTGGCATTGTCTTTGAAACAAGAAATATATGCAAAGCTTTTATATACAGATATGTACAGAAACACACACACACACACCAAATGAATCTATTTTCCCTTAAAATCTGCAAAAGCAAGTGTTGATGCTGTGCTGTTTCAAAGGCTGAACATCCAGCATGCCTCTGTTGTTCCACTGCTGCTGCTGGAGCCCATGTGAACTCCAAAGCTTTAAATTAAGGTGTCTTATGGGTTTATTTTAAGAAGTGTAAACATTTTAAAAATAAAGGAGCATTTTTCTCTGTCTTCGCAGATTAGTGTTTGTTTAACCTCCAATCTTTTATATTTTTTTTATTTTTATTTTTTCTAAGTGCTGTTCCATTTATTTCCTTGTCTTTCCAAAATTAACTCTTGGCATTCCAACCCTAAATTCCCAGTCAAACCACTTGTGCCTGTCTTCAGACAGCAGAGTTGTCATTTTAGAAATTTCTGACTCAATTCACTGAAAAAAATATTCTTTACTTGCCAACTCCTATGCACATATATTTATTTTTTTCCATCTGTTTAGCATATATTGGCCAGGAGACAAGTTTCTGGTACTTTGCACACTTTAAGCATTGCTGACTTTGAAGTGAAAGTGAACGGGAACCACATTATAATCATTATTTTTGAGGGCAATATTCAAAAACTTTTATTACTCGTGCAGTAGCATAAGATATGTATGCATGTGCATGCTTGTCACTCTCATATATATAAATATATATGTGTGTACATATATGGATTTAAGTAATAATAATAATAATAACCTTCAGGTCATTTCTTTATATGCCACGGTTTCAAAAAAATTTTGGCAGAAAAGAAGAAATGAAAATTATTCCATTTTTATCCTTCAGTAATGAATCCCCCAAATTACCATAAGCCTTGTTCTTTAAGTTCAGGCTAATGAGTCCCATTTTATTCATATTTTTTGACTTTGTGTTTGATAGTCTCCCTTTGTTTATTCATCACCAAAGTCTATATAATTTCCTGCGTTGTCCCACGTTTATTTACAATCTCTCCAGCAATATTTATTTAGGGTAAAAGACCACCTTGGCAGGAGAGGAGGAGAGCAGCTCTGCATTCCACTGCCTCTCCCGTCCCATCTCAGCCCATGGAGCTCTTTTGACAGACAGCATGAAAAAAAATCTGCATAAGGAAAAGTAACTGACAGCTGGGGTCAGACTCTCTCTGTTTAATGACACTGCCAGTTACACATTTTGAATTGTTTAAATATGAGTCTACAGCTTCAACGATCATCATCTCACTGGTTCCACTTTTCATACCCAACAGCCAGGAAAGTGACACGTAATTACACACTTACTGATGGTATCGCCGGGGCCGATAATTAAAACTGCCACGGGAGGATTGCTATTGCGAGCCTACAGCTGGGATGTTGTCAAGAGGTAGAAACTCCAGCAGCTTTTAACGCTATCTTCTTACAGGTGGACCACGGAGAAGGAATAGAAAGGCCTCAGCACATCATTCACAATGTCTCGCACAAATGAAGAAAATCTATTAACAATCCAATAAGTGAAATACAAACACGCTGACCCAAGGGTTAAACTGTCTGCCTGGACGCCGCCGTGCTGCATTGTTCTTTTTATATTTTTTTTTTTCTCTCTTTTTGGATGTGTTTACAGAAAAAAAAAAAAAAAACCACAAAACCAAATCCAAACCCTGCTGGAATATTTTGCCACTTTGGTAGCACAAAGGGATGTTGGGTGGGCAGCACAGGAACGAGCCCTGTTTACTTCTGATGAGCTCGATGAGTAACTGAGCTCAGGGACAAGGCACGAACGAGCTGCCAAAGATAAACACGGGACAAGGCACGGAAAGAGCTCGTTTTGCACGGTAGGTTCTGTTAAATAGAGGTTTGCATCCTGCCTTGGCAAAAACAGAGCTGAGGAGTGATGGGTTGGCAAGGCAAAGCTGGAGAAATCAGCCAAGGGAACGGAGCACTCAATGGACAGCCCAAATCTGGGCAAGGCTTGCCATTGGTTTGAGGCTTCACTCTTGATAAACCACCCCTCATTTTCCTCTGTTTCTCCTGTGATGAATAGACATCAAAATATGAACAAATTATGAGGGAACTACCCCTGTGTGGTGGCTTTATTTCAGATTTTCCCAGCGCGCTTACCGAGCTTTGCAGAACCAAGGTCAGGGGAGGAATGCAGTGACAGCCTGACCTTGCAGGGCTGGGAGCCACTGCCAGCACCAGCTCCAGTGGCACTTTGCTCATGTCAGACCCCTCACACACAGCCACGGACAGTTGGGATTCACTGGGACCTCGGCTCTGAGCCATCCTGGGTTGAGGTGAAGCGTTTTGGCACAAGAGCAGCTCCACGTTTGCAGGTTTGATCCCCAGCCGCTGAACTCAACCATCTCCTGGGCTCCAGCTGGGCTGTGGCCAAGGCAGCCTCATCTCCAGGCTTCCCACTCAGCCCCTCTGGCTCCAGAGGAGATTGTGCTACCACCTGCCAGCCACAGGCAGCTCCTTCGTGCTCCATGGCCATGGGGACTCTCCTGGCACTCTGCACATTCTCTTTCCTCCTGCTCCTGTCCAGTTCCTGCCTGCATGAAATGTCCCCAGCACTCTCAGAAGCAGTGACAAGGACATGTGTCCCCAGGCAGCCTCAACAAGCCTCTCCCAGCTGGCCTTGGTGAATTTATGGAAGCAGACAAAGCCTAGAGGAGGAGGCAGAGAGGCACAAGGATAAATCCTCAAATGCTAGAGGAGTCAGGCAGGTGAGAATCCCAGAATCACTGAGGCTGGAAGAGACCTTCAAGATCATCAAACCCTGTGCCTGATCCTCCCCTTGTCCCCAGCCCAGAGCACTCAGTGCCACCTCCATCCTTCCTGGGACACCTCCAGGGGTGACTCCAACCTGCCAAAGTCTGACAATCCTTGCCATGGTGAAATTGTTCCTGATGTCCAGCCTCAAGCCCCTCTAAGGTCATTTCCTCTCCTCCTTGATCTTCTTCTTTCCCTCTCTGCAGCCATTTCTGCACAGAAATTCCACATGCTCCTACTGTACCACATTGCATAATAAAAAGAAAAAAAACCACCAGATTTCTGCTTATGAATTGCTGCTAAATTACCACTTTTCCCCCCTTTTTTTTATGCTGAAGGTCTTCTCCTCATCCCAACGTGCCAATCCTTTTGCCTGCATCTAAATGGTGCTTCTTGACTCTTGCTGTGCTCAGGACTGTTTGCCTAAAATCTAGGTGTCCTTTGCCATTGAACCACCTTATTCTTAAATCTAGTATCCAATCTTTTTAAGACCGTGGAAATTAGGATCTTGAAAATATCCGCTTAATATCCCAGAGCTGATTTATTTTTTAAGCATGAGCATTGTATATTTAATTTTGGGAACTTATAAAATATTTCTACTGAAACATTTGCTGGGAATTTCTAAGTTTCAGACCACTTTGGGTATTTTGGAAAATTAGATTAGTAAAGAACCTTGAACAATTTAAGTGCTATAAAACATATTTAACCAGAAATTATGACAGAACTAAGTTCTCTGATTTGAGTATTTGCCCATGAACTAGACACACAAGTCCAGCTGTTATTAATGTTCAGTGATGCAGAGTAGTGAAACCAACATTAATATTTTTTTCTAGACATTGTCTCTCTGTTTCTGAATTTCAATTTCTTCCTTACTGCTACGCAAACTATTATTATAAAGTATTACAATAATTTTAAGGAATATGTATTACCTTCCTTCATTGAAAACTCCCATCTATGATAAACAAATAAATAATTACAAATACTATCTATTTAGGATTTTTCACTGCCATAGACAAAGCAATTCCCTAAAACAACCAGACAAGCAGCAGTCAAACCATCTGTGTTTGAATATATTTATATTTACTTACAACACTTCTTTTTTCCTGGAAGTTTAGTAGCTGATACTCAATCCTGTTGAGATGAAAAGATGATTTACAACCACCTTAAGCAGCAGCATCACTCTGCAACACTTTCCTAACACAACAAAGTTTCCTACTCCAAAAGTCCTCGGTTTGCTTTTTTTTAAAATTTCAAACAAATATTTGATAACCAACCTGTGTTGGCAGCAGATAAATGTTATTCTGCAGGGTAAATGTTATTCTGTGGGATAAATGAGGCAGAGCTCCCTCTCTCCAAGGACAGGGAGGCACCTGGATGCTTTCACACATGCAGGTTAACAGTGAAATGTTGGAACACACAACAGGAATGTGGGTCCTGGACAAATCCTGGGATCACTGAAGCTTGCCCAGCCCCACCGAGTGTTTTAACATCCTCACCTGGTTCTAAGGAAATCATCAAGCCTTGGTTTCACAGGAGCATGGAATTACAGGATGGTTTGGGCTGGAAGGACCCAAACCCATCCCATTTCACTCCCCTCCATTCCACTGGACCAGGCTGCTCCAAGCCCTGCCCAAGCTGCCCTGATGTGGCAGCCACACCTTCAGAGGGAAGAATTTCTCCTCAATATCCCATCCAACCCTGTCCTCCTGCAGTTTGAAGCCATTCCCCCTTGTCCTGGCACTCCATGCCCCAAACCACCCCAACCTTCCAAAGGAGCAGGATTTAGGATTTCATCTACCAAAATGCCAGGTTCTTTGCACTGCACATGGGAAATGTCATCAGGTGGGATTTTATGCTGGAAGAGTCTGAGAATAAAGGAATGGTTGCTCTGGATGGCACCAGAGCACTCCTGGAAGAGTTAAAATTGAACTCCATCACCCCTGTTCTTCATCACTGCCACTTCACAGACTGCACCTCAAAAATGACACCAGGGAAACAGCTCAGATTGAGTTTCCCAGTCTGGAACACACCTAATTCACACCAGAAGGAGCAATGACAGTGGTGACTCATTTTGTGTAAGGTACCAGTGCATCTGGAGAGGTGGCACGGTGCAAACACAACAGGGGACAGGCACAGCCACTGCAGCATCACTGCCTGTGCTGCCACAAGAAAGTCTGGAAAGAGCCTAAATCACTGCAGCAAGAAGAGAGGGGAGGGAAGGGAGGTGAGGGAAGAAGGGAAGAAAAAAGTACTAATCAGCTGTGGGTAGAATCTGTGGAAATTTATGGTTAATTCTGATAAACAAGATTTGAGAAAATACTGTTAAGGTTTTTAATTGAAAATTTTAAGGTAGTGTAAGCAGTTATTTTACAGTACTCCTGAGCAGTGAAATGTGAAAACTGATGGAAATGCAATTGGAAACAAAATAGAGCAAAAGACAGATGAGAAAAATTAATTTTGGAGGAATGAGAAATATGTGGGGAAAGGGGCAGAGACAGCATGGAAAGGTGCAAACCAGCACAGCCCTGCTGGGATGGAGCTGCCTTGGAGCACTGCCACTTTATAGATCCTGATGATCTCACCTTAAACATCACTCATATTTGATTCTTGAGTCCTGAACCACACAAATCCAACAATCTCCACAATTTCTGGGTGAAGTAGGCACACAGCACCAAAAAAAAGCCAACTTTTCTTCTGGTTGGATTGGATTGGCAGCAGCACAGGCATGGATAGCAGAGCAGGAGCAGAGCCAGGGTTCTGGAAGCATCGCTGGGGGATCTTCAACCCACACCTTTGCCAGCACATCTTCACCCCAAACTGGCAACACCCAGAGCTGCAGCCAGCCTGGGAGCCTTTGGAGCAGCCATGGAAGCTCCCATGGAAGCAAGGCAGGGAACTGAAAGGTCCCAGATCCAATTTTTGTCTGTGAATTGAGCCTTGGCTCATGCAGAGGTGAAGGGTGACACAGTGCCACCGTGTGCCACCAGGGCTGGGCATGAGCCTGGGACTGAGCTGGGACTACCTGGGGGCACAATCACAGCCAAGAGGAGCTGTATCCCATCCTGACACTGAGCCCAGCACTTCCCAAAAACCCACACAGCTTCCAGGTGCCACTTCAAATCCATCCTAGAGCTCCCACCTGAGTTTGGGGGATGCCCATCCAACACCAGCCTCTGGAAACTCAGTTTTAGAGGCACAACCCAGCATGGACCTGACTAAATATGTTGGTCCTGGGGTAAGCTGGAGGCTCTTTGATGGTGCCTCAAGGATTAGGGAACATCTGCACTTTTGTGAGGGTTTATTTCTTACCTTGTGCAAGTGCTTAAAACTCAGCATATTTCCTGCTTTCTTAAAATAACAATTATTCTCCAGCTTGTCCATGGAGCTCAGAGGATGAGCAATAATAAACACACTCTCTCCTTTCAGTCCATAAATATCAGCTGCTTCCCAATCCCTGGTGTAGAGGTGGACCTCAAAAAGAGCAGGTAATTCTGCTCTGCTGTCATCTGTATCATATCCACCCTGTGCCAAACCTTGCAGCAGCACAAGAGGGTATTTTATTAGCTGATAAGCTGGACTGCTATTCACTGAGGAAGAAGATTATCAAACAAATTACACTGAGAACCAATAATAGGGGAAAGGTTAATGATTTCTGTAAGCCACCAAATTCACCGCCCCTGTAGTTTACTATGAAAATCAGGGTTTCTTCATGCTGAGCTTATGGGAACACTTTACCCATATTTCAACCCTTCTTTCCTCTGAGATCTTTGACATCACTGCTGTCTTGCTGGAGAATTTACATTAAGGACAATTATAAAACAAAAATATACCACCATTCAGGAAAATATACAACTTCTTATCAGAGGGATGTGGATGTTCTTCTTGCCAGTCTACAGACATGGAGATTAAATTTCAGAGAGAGATTTATTTTTGTGCTATTGTCCTGTTATTCACCAGAGGATTGTGCAATGCAAGTAATCTGATCAGAATAATGCATAGGGACATATTTCAGAAAACCAATAATTGTGGTAACGTTGAGCTCTGCTAGGTGCCAAAATAAAGTCCAAAATCACTCTCCCTCTTTTCCACAATTCCTTAATCATGGCATCATAATGTGCTGCTCTGTTGTCCATTAAAGCCACAAGCTTGAAGTAATCAATGCTGGACATTTGGAGATTTATTGTAATTTTAGATCTACAGCACTTTGCTGGCTGAAAAGCAAAATTATAGTTTATAGGTGTGCCATATCTTACATTTTACAGCTTTTACTTCTCTAAGCCGGCTTGGTGTGGGTTTTTCTTCTTGGCTTGAGGTTTTTTTCCTTTCCACCTGAGTGCTGCAGGCTTTTTTATGATGTTAGGAAGCAGTTAAGGCAAACAACAGAAAAATTACTAAAACTGACTGTATTTAAATTCTGTTTACTTCCTTAACCTTTTGACTTACCTATACAAAAAGTAATCTTTCATAAACAAGTCCCAAACAAAATCATTGCCTATTTTACTTTCCTTAAGCCCTTGTGGAATAAGCAGAAATTGTAACAAGATCCTTTTGACCGTTTTTTATTCCGCTCATATTTGCAATGATTTTATAACTGATGCTTGCTTTGCCTCTCCACATTATCACAATCAGTGCATCCTGGGATTAAAAAACCATTTAGGGCCCAACTCTTAAAGAAACTCCCCCACACAGCAGTATAATGAACACTGTTCCTTTTTATTGTTGCTGGTTTATTGATATGCCAAAGGCGCCGCTAAGCTCAGATCTCCCTCTAAAAACAAAGGACTGACCCATTTCCCTTCGTGGCTCTGGTACAGACAGCACAAAAGCTTTGGGGAAGGCAACCCTGAGACCCTACACGGCCAGAGTGGGGCTGGGTCAAATATTTCACATCTCAAGACAAATGTCCATGAGTTTTCCTCAATTTTTAAGAATGTGTCAGTACAAATTATCAAGAAATCATAAAAGATTTGGGTTGGAAGGGACGTTTAAAGGTGATGAACAGGGACATCTTCCACCAGTCCAGGTTGCTTGGGTTGTTGGAATGAATTCATCATTCCCTAATCAGTTGTTGGAGGGGCAGAGGGGCAAGGCAATTAACCACCATCCTTAGGAATCCATCCCGATTCCAGGACAGCTGGAATCCCCCTGCTCCTGCTCCATCCTGATGCTGCAGGTGAGGTCCTTCAACCCACCAAGAAACCATCCAAGTTCAGGGGATTACTCCACTGTGTTCAAAACTTCCAGTCATTACAAAAAACTGCTAAAGGATATTCCAAATAATAATGAATTCAGCAGGTGCTTGCACAGAGTGAGCTTAATCCTGTTTTGGATTTTTGTGTGACCTGGAGACCAAAATGGGGCTCATGTGAGTGGATCCTCTGGAACTCAGTTCCATGGACATGCCATCATAGAGCACAGCAAAAACCAGCCCAACATTTTAGTTAATATTGTGTAACCATGCAGCCCCTCACTTCTTACAGCACCTTCCAGCCAAGTGCAGCTCAAATCCATACAAATGAGGATTCTTTAACCACTGCTGCAATATTAGAATTCCTGTGAAATACAGCACTGCTGGCACAGAAAATAAATATGTGAGTCCCTGTTAGGAAACAGAGTGCATAAGTTTGATTAATGTATTTTAGACAGGTGAATTATTGCTTAGCCCCATGGAAATGTGACCAGATACTTTGAAACTCTCACTGGATCCCATCTGAGAGCACAAATGGTGATGTTTTACATTTCCTGGGAAAGACAGGCACCCCAACAGCAAAGTCACTGGGAAAATCTGTTACCCAGTGACCAACAAATGCCATTCCCTGCAGCAACTCCTGTTTCTGAGGAAGGCCCCACTTCCATAACCCCCTGGCACTGTGCCAGTTAGTTTTCATGGAAGGAAAAGGTCTCAGCTCAAGTAACACATCTCCCAAGCCAACAGGAACAGAACTAGAAACTCTGTAATTGGAGAACCTATGAAGAAAAATTCCTAAGTAATTGCCTGTGCAAGGGTTGGAATGGGAATGTGTGTCACAAGACAAGGATATCACAAGATCCCAGAATCCTGAGGTTGGAAAAGACCTCCAGGATCACTGAGTCCAACCTGTGACTGATCCCCACCTTGTCACCCAGCCCAGAGCTGAGTCCTGTCATTCCTTGGACACCTTCAGGGATGGAGACCCCACCACCTCCCTGAGCAGCCCCTTCCAATTCCTGACCACCCTTTCCATGAAGGAATTCTTCCTGATGTCCACCTTGAACCTCCCCTGGTGCTGTTTGGAGCCATTTCCTCCTGTCCTGTTCCTTGTTCCCTGGGGAGGAGACCAATCCCCACCTTCCCTCAATCCCCCATCAGGTAGAATCGATCCAGCTGAAAACCAATTGTCACAGAAGGCATGCAAAAGCCTCCAAAAACAAAGCCACGAGGTCTTTTGTATTCCCAGAGGGCCCCCCAGGCTCTGATCTCCCACTCCTGCAGGGAGGGGGAATGTGGCCATTGATTTCCATGAGTGCAGGATCAAGACCGTAATGCTCGTAGCAGCCATACACATCAGTGTAAACCTATTTGTAACAGAACCTAAGGGCACATTTCATGCATGGCTGGGAGGAAAACCCACTCACAATGGAGGGCAGGAGTGTTCATGGAGAATTTATACTACAAAAGAAAAAGGAAAAACTTTCCTCTATGCCTCTATGTGAATTCATCAATTTAACTTACACTTAAATGGAAAATCGCTATACAGAGACCATAAAAACGTATTATGTTACCAATTGAATGGTTTACACTGCTGGCAAGCTCAGGGAAAACGTAGCTTTTCACTATCCCCAGCCTGAGTGAAGCACATTATGAAGGATCCCATATATATCCTTAACTTTTCTACATGGCAATTTCTCTTCACATGTGCTCTCCTTACCCTAAATCAAGTCAGTGATGAGAAGAAGGATGAGCACGGGTAGAGAAAGGAAGGAGATGTAAAGAAAAAAGAAAAGTGGAGAAGGAAAATAAAGAGAAAATAAAGTTAGGGATGAGGAAGAGACAGAAATGGAAAATAGAGCAAGAAAAGGGCAAGGTGTTTCTCAGGAGTCCAGGGTAACAAATGCATCTCAATAAAGGCAGGCTGCTCTAAAAGGAAAACAATTCACACATCTCACCTTCCTCACTTATATTCTGGTTGCACATGCCAGGAGGCAGGAGGGCAGGAAGAGACCAGAAAAACAGGGAAAATAAGCCATGGTGCTGGGCAGTACCTCGGCTTACCCAGCTGTTTTCTGCACCAAATCCATTGCTTAGAACCAAAAGAGAATATTTCATATCCATCTCCATTCTCTGGCTGCCACAGAAACAGATGACAGAGCTCAGGAAATGCTGTAAGAAGGGATTTTGCAAAGGTCCCCTTGTCCTGCTGCTTCCCCTGCATTTGCAGGGAGGCAAACGAGGAGTGTCACAGCATGTGGCTGGAACGGCACACAGCAGACCCAACAGTCTAAAACCAAATTTTACACTCCCAGAAACTGCAGATGGAAATGGATATAAAGCATTTCTGGGTGGTGAGCCCTGGCACAGGGTGCCCAGAGAAGCTGTGGCTGCCTGTGATCCCTGGAAGGGTCCAAGGCCAGGTTGGACAGGGCTTGGAGCAGCCTGGGATAGTGAAAAGTAGCACTGGATGAGCTTTAATTTCCATCCCCACCCCTCAGTGATTCTATGCATGGACATACTTCTATGCAGGAGGTTGTGAAAATGGAATTTTCTCAAACAACTTTGCCATATTTTATTATTTTTACAAGCCAGTGTGCCACATCCCAAAATTGAGCGTGCTACACTGGAACAAGCCCTGATCCATCCCTCTGCACTCCCTGCTCAAATCTGGCACAAACAGCACTCTGGATGTTCCCCTGACTCAGATTCCTGCCAAACCCCCTCAGAATTAAAGTGCTGGTGACACATGGTGTCCCACCTAGACCCCACAGTCAGGCAGTGCAAACCCTGGCACAAAGATTTCCCAATCCCAATCCCCTCGCTCACCAGTCAGGGGTCTGACCTCTCCTAAGTGTCAGATTTCAGCCCCCTCTAAAATTTTTTACAGCTCAGAAGTGCAAAGGGAGCAATGAAACTCTCACCTTTTAATGCTGAGCTCCCCAACGGGGCTGCTGGTCAGGGCAGGGGGTCCTTAGGAGGTTTTCTCCCTCCTCTTCCTCCCTCACTCCCATGTAAATATCCACTAATACAAAGAACAAACATTCCACCCAACATAAAGCACAGGAAAAAAAAATTAAGCATAGGAGATTTGGAAAATGTCGTTGTTTTTGTTCTAAATCCTTTGTGCAAAGTCTGATTGGTCTTTACTGGTGAACAACTCAAAAATTACTTTACTTTTTATTTCTCTTCTCGCTTCCTTCCCCCACAGAGTGGTTTGCTGAGTATTGAACAGCTCTGTCACAGGGATTACTGATGTTAATCAGGACCCACAGCCACATTACACAGAAGTTTTGTAGGGACTATCCTAAGGAATATAAATTAACAGTGGAGATTGTTCTGGACTGCTGACTGCAGTGCTGGTTACTTTGTGTTAAGAAAACTGCACTGTGCAAATCCCAGGAGCTCTGAGAATGATGACAGGAATGATCAAAGGAAGGCTGGAAATCTATTTATTAATGAAATATAAAGAGATTGGTAGACAACAATTATACCTTAGAAGGAAGCCCATAAGAGAAGATGTGATGCAGTATAAAAAATACGTGATCAGCACAGATGAGGCAGATCAAGAGCTTCAGACTCAAAGCACACAATCAATTACACGCTCGCAAATTCAAAGCAGATGAAAAGAAATTTGGTGTTGCCCAACCTGAAACTCAGACAAATGAACATTGCTGGGATCTGCACGGCAGCAATATTCCAGATATTTATGTCTCATAAAGGAGCAGGATCACTCCTTACAAACCCTGCAAAGGGCATCACACAGAAATGCACATCGCCAGCACCATAACCAGGATCAGATTTAAAGGGAAGATAATTCCCCAAATCCAGTGTTTTTTTATGGAAGTGGCCACGGAAGGACACGGAGCAGGGCGGGCGGGGTGAGGAGCAGCAGTGCTGATGGAGCATCTCAGACACATTTACTGCGCAGCCACAGTCACGCATTTTATGAAACGCTGGCTGTCCCACAACGACGTGCTAAAATCACTTGGAAAAGCCCCCTGAATTGTGTTGGGAGCCCGTGCTGATAATTATGAGCCAGCTGATCTCATTGACCCCAGCAGCAACGCTGGCGCTAAAAGGACGCGTGGGAACGGCCGCGCTTCGGTCTGCCCAACTCCAGCTGCCTGAAGAAGAGCCACATAAAAATGCTGTTAAAATAAACTTTGGTAGACAGAGACCCGGTGTAAACCAAGTGTAAACTCTGAGTGGATTTTTACTACGGACCCATAAACCTCGGAAAATAAAAGTTTGTGGAGGAAACGCAGAGAGACATCGATCATGGGGACACCGGGCGCTCGCAGGGTTTGCAGGCACCGGCTCTGCCCTGCAAATCTCACCTTCTTTCCCAAAGCTGTGCCTGCAAATGGCATTCCTGAAACTTCCTTACAGCCTCCTCTATCACAAAATTATCTCAGTGCTGGCGCCCTTCCAGCCCCAGGCGCAGGCAGCAAGGCAATTCCCTTCCTCCACTTCTTTTTCTCACGTCCCTCAGGAAAAACTTCACGGAAAAGACACAGCTTTTGTTGGTTGTAGCCATCAAGATCCCAAAATTGCTCCTAATTGTAACATTTGTAATTACTTCTAGCTTTTAATTTTTATAATGACTCATGGTTCTGTTGACCAGAGGGAAAATTTTAATCCCAAATGTGCCCAACTGTCAAATTGCCATTACACTTCGGGTAAAAAAAAAGGCTTTTAAGAAGTCATAAAGTTTACTTATTGAAAATTAGAAATGAATATTTATTGTCAGGTTTCTATCTGAGATTGAAACCTTTCATTTAACACTGGCTGGAAGTGTAAATTATTCAAATGTTTACATTTGAATGCTGCTGGACTCTAATGATTCCATTTTCTGCCGTGTGCGAGTGGTAAGATAATGAAAAGCTTCATCAGAGGGTTAAGCAAACATCCAGCAGCAACTTTTGATGGCAATGGAAAAGGTTCAGTTCAGGCAGCCCTGTGCTCCTGCAGAAATCCTTGCAGCCTTCCAGCACCTGAAAGGAGCCACAAGGAAGCTGGAGAGAAATTTTACAGGGGGCTGGAGTGCCAGGAAAAGGGGGAATGGTTCCCTCTGCCAGAGGAGAGGGTTAGATGGGATATTGGGAGGAATTGAGGGTGGGGAGGCCCTACATGGTTTGGCCAGGAAAAGGGTGAAGCAGCCATAAAGGCAAGAAGCACGCTTTGAGTTTGGCTATTTGAAAGGTTTTTGAGGACATGAATGTGTTGGATGGATGGGAGAAAGCAGTGAAGTTTTTGTTTAATTTTTTACATAATTTGATTGAGAAGTAACAGAGGAGGTGACCCTATCACTGCTCTTCTCCAGGCAAACCCAGTCCCTCTCCTTGAGAAATCCCAGCTCAGAACCACCCTGGCACCAGCCAGGATCCAAAGGCAACCCCAAACCCCAGGGAAGGCTGGAGGCCACCCATCCCTTCTCCCACCCAGCTGGGAAACGAGAGAGGACGAGCTGGGCTGGCTTGGGGCACAGCTAACATCTTCTGCCTCCACTGAGGTTTTTCTGACCTGCAGCCATGGCATTAGGTGGTTGATTTGTGCCCCTCTCCAGGGTTTTGATGGGATATCTGTTCATGCATCCAGAGCCTCCTGTACAGGTGATGGGAATTCCTTGTGTTTAAAGAAAAAACAAAACACACACGGGCTCAAGGAGAAAAATGGTTTTTTAACCAGTTAAGACAATTTTTTCTAGCCCATAAAGAACCAAAAAGAGGCAAAAGCCCAATTTTCCCACCATTCCAAGCCCAGCTCCAGCCCTCACCTGTGTCACTCCCGTTAGCACAGTCCAAAGCTCTGCAGCTGCCCCTGTATTTTCTGCCAGTATAATTTTTTAAATACACAAATATTATACTCCAGGGCATGTTTTGCTGGGCCAACAATACATGCCTCACTTTTATTGTGAGGCACAAGCCCTTCGGTTTCATGTCTTTTGACCTCCCAAGAAATGTATTAATGACCCTATAAAGCTCTCTCTGGCACGTATTCATATTAATACAATAATACTCCTTTGTTTTTTTATATTACATAATAAAAGGGGGGAGAGAGGGGGGAAGAAAAAAAAAGACAGTTGTTTCAATATCCTTCCACCACAGAGCATAGTTCAGTGGGAAAATAAACCAAACCCAGTGATCTGAAGAGTGGTAGCTGACACTGAACCCGATTTTGGGCTTATTTCTATTCCTGCTTATTTCTCTTGCTCTCAGTTGTGACTCTGCTCAATCCAAAATCCAGCTGCTGCTTTTGGATGCCTGCAGCTCCTCGTGAGCAGCATCCAGGGTCAGCCACGGGGATGGGCCAGGGGAGCAGTTTTGGGGAACAACTTCCCCCCTCACTTGGGTCTCACTCCCAGGCACCACATTCGACCTGGAGCTGGGGAACGGCTCTGAAGGTCTGGGTGGGGCAAAGGGAAAGATCTGAGCCTCTGATGAGTTCACTTTTTGTGCCTTAAAAAGTCAGCAAATTGCAAAAATAATTGTGGAAGTAATTTCTGCCGCTGCTTCCTCAAATTATTTTTTATTCCCAGAGCAGTTTAAATGGATTTACTGGAGGCTTAGTTCAGTTCTTGGGCTATTCCTTGATGCTGTGTTAGGCCATGTCTGGTTCATTTTGTATCCACAGACATCCTCCAGTGCTCCAATCCTGATTTTAAAAAAACCCCAATCCAAACCTCATCTCTGATATTGCCATGCCATTATCTGTCCCTCCTGTGCACAGTGGACACAAACATCTCACCCCTCACTGGTGGCACAGCAGCTCAGCTGTGCAAAGCCAGCAATGATTTACAGCCAACTGACACAAACTGGGTGAGTTTTAACTCATCTTTCAATTAATCCAAATTCTTGATTCAAAATTAAATTGCAACTCAAAGTGAGCACACCAAAGGCTGTCCCAGACTTCTGATGCAGATCACAGTGCTCCAAAACCACAAAAACAACCAGAATAATGATTTTTTTTTTGCTGTTTAAAAGACAAATCAACCCCAGTTTGGACTTCAGTCCTCAGGACTGCTACAACATGGGAAAGAAGGGCAAATCTGGCCTTGCTCCTACTAAACTCTGGGAATTTTTCCTCCTACTTTGAAAGGAAAAAACATCACAGTCATAAAGCGTGGGCCTTTTTGTTAACACAGAACTACTTTTTTCCTTCTAACACTTCCAAAAAAACACTTCAAAAGTTAATAGAAGCCATTTAGCCAACAACTCTTTTGAAAGGAAGTCTCCAAGCTGAACTCCAAATTTTGATAAAGTAGAGAAAGTATCACCCACAAAATAATAGAAAACACTCCACAAACCTCAAGAAATCTAAGAGAACATTTTCCAACATTTTTAACTTCCTAGCAGCATCTTAGCTTTTGTTTATCTTTGATATTAAGGCAAAATATATGGGAATATTCATAATTAATAATGAGTAAACCAAGAGTTTAGTCTTTTTATTAATTTTTAAATTTAGAAAATTATTAAAAAACATGAAGCTGAAGTTATTTGGCAGGCGCCTGTAATGCACATAAATAAATCTCTTTCAGCAGGTCCCAAGGGTTTAGGCAAAACTTTGTGAATGCCAAAGAGGAAATCTAAAAACAATTCCTGGCTTGGTAGTTGAGCCAAAAAATGGACATCAGGTCCCAAATACAGATGAAATATTAGTTTTTGTGCTCAAGAATGAAGTGAGGGATGTTTCAGCTCAGGACTGTCTAAGGAGCTTTCCAGTGAACCAGACTAACAAAGATTTTAACCATTAACCATTTAACCATCAGCAAGGGCCTCACTTCAGGGATTTTACTGCAGTTCTTTGAAGGGAATTATGGACAACAAGGGGCACTGGGTTTGGGTTTTTTTTTTGTTTTGTTTGGTTAGCAAAAACATTGTGTCAGAACTTTCCCAGCCATTTTTAATTCAGGTCAACTTGCAGAAAGGCATCAGTGGTCTAGAGAGGATTCACCAGTAGCCTGGGGTGTGTTGATTCTCCATAGAGGATATCCAGCTCATCCCATTGGGATCCCAGTGACATCTTCAAATTCCTCCAGCATGAACCAGCCAAATTTCAGGGCAAGCTGAGAGAGCAGTCAGGAAACAGCTCTGTGCTGAAACATCCCACAGAGCATTTGGAAATGGGGGCAAGTGTGGTGACAATCAGGCTTTGGAAATCAAAATCTGAACCCTCTGGGCTATGGAAGGTCCCTGCCTGTGGGACTGGGTGAGGTTTAAGGTCCCAACCCAAACCAGTGTGTGATTCTGTGACTCTGTGATTCTTGATGCTCCAAACAAAGTCACCAGTGTGGAAACTCCTGCTGTGGTCAGTCTGTTCTTCCTTTACCTCACCCAGAGAACACATCAAGGACTCACAGATCAAAGTGTCCCCCAGGCTCCTCAGCTCACAAATTTATAACTTTCTGCAAAAGACCAAACTTTTCCATGCTTGTTCCAGCAGGGAAAACCTTTCTGGGCTTTACAGAAAATTGTTAAAAATCCATGTGAGAGAAAGTTCTCCAGACAAGGCTGCATTTTTAACCACTGCATTGATCATGGAAAAGGTTATCCAGCCTGGAATCCACTTCCCAAGGAAGTGGTGGGTCCCCATTACTGGAATTGCTCACAATGTTGTGCATGTGGAACTGGAGCACGGGGTTTAGTGGTGACTGTGCTGGCAGTGCTGGCTGATGGTTCCACTTGATCATCTCAAAGATCTTTCCAACCTCATAATTCTACAATCAGCATTTTTAGTGAAGATTTGCTGCTTTGTCTCAGTGGATGGCAAACTTCAGTTACAAATAACCAGAACCTGGATCTCTTAACATGCTGCCAACTTGAATTTCCACTCTGCTCCCACCAGTGCCCTCCCTCCCCCCAGCCCAGTTATCCCAGCATGGGCACACAGGGAAAGAAAGAATCAGAAAGAATACAAGGCAGGGGAGATTACCAGACTCCTAAGGATCTCTTCTACACAATTTCCAAAGATATCTGATCCAAAAAGCATCCACTGAGTGAGCACAAAGCCAGTGATACCTCATGGAAGACCTGCCTGATGCAGAACAGCAGCATTTTCCTGCACACAAATAGGAAAATTGAGATATTTTACAGAGCCCCAACTTTCCCCATTCTCCTTGCACATTAAACTACAGCTGGGGAGGGACAGACTTGCAGGAATCACAGCAGACTTCAGCTGGCTGTGAGTATTGGCTGTCTGCAGCATCTCCCCCCGAGGAAATTTGCATCTTCAAACAAAACATCAGCAGAATTGACAGATTCTTGTTTAAATAAGGTTTGTTCCAGCTTTGAGATTTCTAACTATTGTTATCAACAATACAAATGAGGGTTTATGGAAAGAGGATATATTAATTCCTTCCTTCCCCTGATTAAAAACATTGTATGGCTCACTGCAAATGGGAGAGTTGTGATTTTGAAATTCCTGTAGACACCAGCTCCCAGCACACTGTTCTTTTATGCATCACGTCACTTCCAGGCTGCCTTTTGCTGAAAATGAATGTAACAAAATCAAATGCACCTCCTAAAAACTCCACTGGAAATATTCCTTCCTCAGAGCAGGTTTGCAGGTGAGTGATTCTCAGTGAAAAACTCAGAGTAATTTTGAAAAAGGGCTCACACAGCTTAGATTAAAAATCCTCTCAGGGGTTTCTCTGTTCAAAGTTAAAAACATTTCCTGAGCATCTAAACCAGGAACCTCCCAGTCTTGCTCTCATCTTCCCACCCCTGGAGTTAATCCCAAAGTTTAATCTCTCGGTATCAGTGATCCTGATTTGTTCAGGTTGCTGGGATTGCTCGAGCTCATTTCTGACAGGAGCCTTGTGGGAGGGTCTGGGGACACAAATGAGCCCAGTGACACCCACATCAGATATTCTCTGCACAGGAAAATTGTCTGATGGGAAAAAGGAGCCACCAATGGCTTTTTGTTAATGAACAAAATCATTTATTGGAACTGTTATGAAAACTCTGTTTATTCATATAATCACAGAATCACAGGATGCCTTGGGTGGGAAGAACCTTAAAGCTCATTTTGTTCCAACTCATTTTGCCATGGGCAGAGACACCTTCCACTAGACCAGGCTGCTCATTCCCCATCCACAGCTTCTCTGGATAACAAAATTCACTCAGCTAAAAGCACAGAGTCTTTTACACTGACCTACAGAAAACTTTGGCTCCATGACAAATTCCACTAATTCTCTCCACTGAAAAATTAGTAAAGACTAAAAATGTCACTTCATGTGTTCTTGTCCTGTGGGTTTCCACAAATACTTGGGTGGCAAAAAGCCTTTATTTATTCATTTATTTATTTATCTATTATCTCTATGGACACAAGTTCAAAAATTCACTTTGATGCAACTGGGTTCAGTTGGTGCTGAAGACTCTTGGCCAAAATTATCTGCTGCTCTCTCATTTAAGCAATGTGCCCTTTCTCCCATGAAGTCTTTCCCAAGTTTTTTTTAAAGAAATAAAAATTCTTTTTGTCTTTTTTTCCCTTTATAAAAAAAAAGGAAAAAAATCAAAGCACAGAAAATTGCTAGAAAACAACAGAAAACATACAAAAAAAACACCCCAAAACCAAACAAACAACCACCCAAGCAAGAGCTCTCCCTGTCAGGAGGTTTTCCATAAATCCTAACTTCTCATCATCTGAAGATTTACTTCTTTAGCAGCAGATGGTGTGACCCTTATGCAATTAGTTAGCTCTGCTCTTAGAGAGATAGCGCTCTTCAAACCCAGTGTTGTTGCTGACAGAAACATTTTTAAAGCACTATGCAAACAAGACTACTTCCTTTAATTGCAGCATGCAAATGGGATGAAGAAGGATGGAAGGAGGTGAATATTAAGCACTCAGCCCTCCACAGCTCTGAGGTGGAGCCTCCACTTGCAGGGTAATGCAGGAAACAAAGAGCATCCTCTGGAAATGGTTTTATTAGGAGGGAATTGTTCCCTGGGAGGGTGGGCAGCCCTGGCACAGCTGTGGCTGCCCCTGGATCCCTGAATTGTCCAAGGCCAGGTTGGACATTGGGGTTGGAGCACAGTGAGGTGTCCCTGCCATGGCAGGGGTGAGTGGGATCAGCTTTTAAAGTGCCTCCCAACCCAAACCATTCTGGGATTTTGTGAAAGCAGCACCTTCAAAGTGTCCCAGTGGAGAAAGCCATTCCTGCTGAGGGACACCTGGAGTGCCAGGAGCTGGGAAGGACCTGGAGTGGGTAGCAGCTGAGGTCACTTGGCTTGTCCAGCTGCAGGAGAGGAGACTGAGGGCAGAGCTCTTTGGGAAGCACAGGGACCTCTGATCCCTGGACAGCACCCAGGGAGTGCCTGGAGCTGTGCCAGGGCAGGGACAGGTTTGATTTAGGGAAAGGTTCATTCCCAGAGGTGGTGGCACTGCTCAGGCTCCCCAGGGAGCTCCAGGAGTTTGGACAGAGCTCCCAGGGTGGGATTTTGGGGTGTCCTTGCAGGGACTGGATCCTTGTGCATCCCTTCCCACTCAGGATATTCCACAATTCTCTGATCCCAGCTGAACTCTAGCCCAGGGTGAGATGTCAGAGACCCAAACATCTCCCTGGATGCTGGAACAAGCGAGGAGGACCCAGTGCCCTGGACCCAGAGCTGTGTGCCTGCCTGGGGAAGGTCTGAAGGCTCCAGGAGCTCCGGGATGCCCCAGCTCAGGACACTTTTCCGGCCACTCCTGGGGCCTCCCTGGGCAGGGTTGCTCACAGCTGGACTCAAA